>NW_024045134.1:1767058-1769037 GCF_012273895.1 Zerene cesonia | reverse complement strand
ACACTTTCAATTCAAAAGATTTTATTACACAGTTGTTGCAATTATTGCAATTACACAGGCATTTAAGCCCTAAACCATAATTATATCACACATAATACGACATTCTGATAATATGACAGTCCTATTATAATCCTATCCTACTAATATTATAAATGCGAAAGTTTGTGAGGATGTGTATGTGTTTGTTACTCTTTCACACAAAAACTGCGGAACCGATTGCAATGAAATTTGGTACGTAGACAGCTGGACAACTGGAATAATATATAGCAAATTTTTTATCCCGATATTCCTACGGGGTACGGACTTACGCGGATGAAACCGCGGGGCGCAGCTAGTCTGATAATAAAATAGAAAGCGCACGCCAAGCCCCGCCCGCCTTGCATCATCAATATCACTTTCAAATATTATTTGTTTTGTCTGATGTCGGCAGGTGTGATCAAAAATCGCTATGCGAATGTTATGTAACGCAAACGTTTGGTGTTAAACGATTTTTCCTTAACACTTCTGCTTATTTATAACATGATATAAATAAGCGAAATGCTGGAGCTGTTTTTGATTAATTCTAACATTTGTATGTCTTGATACTGGATTTGTAATATAAATGAGTAAGAACAAGAAAATTAGATCGGAAAAGTTAAAGAAACGCCTAAAAAATCACATAAAAATAAATAAATATCTAATTTTCTCTGAAAATTCTAATATTACTTATTTCCATGATTACGTACTATAATGCAGTGGTATCTCTGTGGTCAGAACCTCGGACTTAAATTCAATAAGTCGGGGTTCGAGACCGGGCGAGCGTGCAGGCAATAAATTGACATTTCAATTTAACTGCTCGCGTGGATAACATCAAACCGGCATGTCATAGAATCAAAAGTTCGACGACATGTGACATCTGCCAAGCCGCACTTGGCCAGCGTGATGGATTATGGCCTGAACCCTCATAGGAAACCTGTGTCCAAGCATTGGCTATACGGGCTGATGATGATGATGATAATGATGATGATGATATTAAGTACTAAATATAATTTGAGAAAAAAACACAAACATTATTGGACCATTGAGTCATTAAAAAAAAACGGCTTAACTCGTAATTGAGCTAGCTATACAGGTAAGGTATTAATGACAATTAATTAAATAATGACCGTTAAACATGTCAATAATTCGCAAATCATTACCGCAAATCCACACGTACATGACAGGTATTTTGCCAGATTCTCCCGACATTTTTAAACTTAACCAACGAGGAAGGAAAAAATCTTAACATAAACCACCTGACGCCAAACTTTGATGCTAAATGCAGCAATTATAGAAGTAATGGTTGGTTACATTTATGGGCACTTGTAGAGGTTTGAATAGTTAGGTAAAGAAAGTGTCTGTACCACAGATAATATAAAACTATTTGAGTCTGTACTCATATAATGGAGAAATAGGGGTGTATGTGCGTTTGTTTGTTTTCTAGAAGTGTGGAAATGGTTATACTTTAACAATCAAAATGCCTCTTCAACTCCTAGTCACGTAGGTTCTTTAGATTTTGGATCGAAAGTAATAATTTTATCAAAATGTATATTTTTGTCACAGTTTTTTCTTTAATAATATATCGTCATAGTTTTTAATAACAAAACTTATATTCTAAGGATGCTTATAGAAAGTTTAATATAAATGTACTTCATATTACAAGATTAAAATCCGCCATTTTACTGTAATGTTCGTATCACGGATATGGTCTATGGTTAAAATAGTTTAAATAAGGATTCGATAAATGATTATAATTTGAACCGGACTGTTATAGCTTCATATATGGATTGCAATGCATATGTACATAATAACCACTTTCTGAGCAATTGCTATTTTATTAACGAACGAACGGAAATTTTAAAGTGTAATTAAATCGGGCTTATTCTATGTACCTAGTCTTGCCATAAATATTGTAATAAAGAAAAAAGAAAATTGTTAACTGCAAATAACATTTATTACTT
>NW_024045134.1:1672682-1766058 GCF_012273895.1 Zerene cesonia | reverse complement strand
CAGATTCGAAATTCAAATGTAATATTTTTTTATAATTAAGTGTAACAGTATTTATGGCCAGACTAAGTATATACTTATTCTATATATGCGTATTCTATTCGATTTATATAAATACAATTATTTATTTATTAGTTGGTTGTTTGTTATTTAATTACTTAAGGATTTAAGACAACATACCTGAATAAAAGTTGGCAATGATATAGAATGAAATGAAAAGGATCGATTTTTTCTGTTCGTACCACGAAACTTATGTCTCAGTATCCGTACTGCCGCCAGTTGTACAATGAGACATTTTCATTAGTTCATAGGCAGTTTACCATCGCCGTTAATGCAATCTTTACATAACGTAATTTTTTCCTGCGGTGCCAATAGTAATTTTAAATTGACAACTGCATTTCTTATTACAATATTTCTGTTACAAAACCTAATCGCTTTATGTAAACGGAAGATATTTAAATGTGAACGATTACTGATGTTGCGAATTCATGCACAATTCATTTTCACAATGAATTCATGTCTTTGCTCATTGAATAATGCTACTAGCTTTCCGTCTGCGGGTTTGCCCGCATTGTCAAAAAAAAAAGATAAACACACATAAGTCCGTTGTATAAGCACATAATTTTTGTTCCCGTGGGATTACCGGGATAAAAACTATCCTACATCCATTCTAAGGTCTTTATAAAAAAAAATTGTGCATATCGGTTAGATTTGAGAATCGGCCAACGTCTATTTTTCATATACCTAAATGATAGAAGCAGAACAGCGTTTGCCGGGTCAGCTAGTATCCTACTATCCTACTAATATTATAATCCTATCCTATCCTACTGATATTATAAATGCGAAAGTTTGTAAGGATGTGTGTGTGTTTGTTGCTCTTTCACACAAAAACTGCTGAACCGATTGCAATGAAATTTGGTACGTAGACAGCTGGACAACTGGAATAACATTTAGGCAATTTTTATCCCGTTATTCCCAGCTACTTTTATATGTTAACCGTAGGAGTTTAGACCATATCTCAAATACGGTATGTGTCAATCAGATTTTCGCCGTTTTCACTTCGTTAGCGGAATGTAAATTAGCGATACACAGTTAAGTACAAGGTACTGTTGGCTCATGGATGTTTGCTTCTGTTTCGTAACGTTCATTGAGAAACCGAGCTTCGCTGTGTGCGTACGTATATTGACATATCGTTTGAATTCTTATTTTACGTATAAGTACCATTTTTTTATTAACGCTTTTGTTAGCTTCGCATGCGTTACGCTACTACGTAACGATATTTGATACACTTATCAATCTTCTTCTTGAATCACTCTATTTATAAAAAACCGCATTAAAATTCGTTGTGCAGTTTTAGAGATCTAAGCATACATATATCTGTCTCTATAGACAGACGCGGGAAGCGACTTTGCTTTATACAATGTAGTGATAAAACATACAAGTAATTTACAGGTATAGGTAACCAAAGAAGTACAGGGCAACTAAAAAATTCCTATAGATCGAGCAATATAACATCAGCTTTTAAAAACCTACTATATATGTAAATAGATTTTGAAAACAAAAGAATCGCAAGTCTTTGTGTGTTCTTCTTTCATGATACATATATAGCCTGTGTCACTAAATATAATTGCAGCTTATGCGTGACAGTGTGACCAAGGGACGTTGTGTGATATTGTGGGAGTCGAGCACGCTTCGGCACGAATTGGGCCAGCTCGCACCGGGGAAGTACCACACCCCCACAGAAAACCGGCGTGAAATAGTGCATAGGCATGCCACTGTGTTTCGTACGGTGAGTGGGGGAGCCGGAGGCCCATTTCCTTTTCCTCACCCGTCCTAGTCCATTCCTTCTTTCCAGTCGTTAATCCTTTCCTTTTCCCTTACCCCATAAAAGCAGGCAGCGCATTCAGAGGTACTTACACCTTTGCGAATGTTTATGGGCGGTGGTGATCGCTTTACTTCAGCGAACCACCAGCTCAGTTGCCCGCTATGACATAAAAAAAAGGGAAATAGGGATTCATTTATACATATGTGTAGATATCGAGTACGCACAGGGTCGCTTATTCCTATGGATTTTCTGGTCCCCACTGATTGTGTACGAGAAAGTAATTTACTGTCGTATTAGATTTGTCGAATGTATGCTTCGTCGTACAACGTGCAGTAGAATCCATGTGTGGGTCGAAACGTAAGTAAGGTCGAATTTCGGCCGTCAGGCATTCATCGCACATCCTACAAATATTATAAATGCGAAAATTTGTAAGGATGTGTGTGTGTTTGTTGCTCTTTCACGCAAAAACTACTGAACCGATTGCAATAAAATTTGGTACGTAGACAGCTGGACAACTGGAATAATATATAGGCAACTTTTTATCCCTATATTCCTTCGGGATACGGACTTACGCGGGTGAAATCGCGGGGCGCAGCTAGTATCTCAATAAATTAATATCTCTAGTTGATTTCGAAGTCTCCACTGCAAGACAGAATGGTGATAAGTTTCATGTGAAAAATGTTAATTTGCGTCGCAAATTGCATATAACTGGAGAGTATTTTTGTGTGTGTACGTCTATAAATAATTTTCACATCAAATTATACAATTCAACTTGTAGCTAAATAAAATACGAATTAATCTGTACGCGAAAGTGTGATTAACTTATCTGTCATGAGCATTATGAAAGTTTATGCATACTTGCTTAGTGTCTCGATCACAAGGTCAATTGCTAGCCTCACCAGTCCGTGCTTATTGCGGCAATCATATAAAATTTCTCCTTTTAATATTCTTTGAAGTAATATATTTTAACGGACGCTATCATTTGTAATATGACCTTTGTCCTTGCAGTGAATGCACTGAGTAACGTTCATCAATTCCTGCCGTCTCATGGTTACAAATATACAAAACTCTATGTGTTTATGTTTTTGTGTATGTGTAATTATACACTGTACGTTGCTCTAATAATTTTGATGAAATTAATGTTATTTTGGATCAAATTAAAAGAAACGACTGCAACGCTCGCCTGCACAGAACATTCTGAAAGCTCCAATATTAGTATTTTCTTGTGTTTAATTTTACGCGAGTGTTACATTTAGAAATTAAATACTTTTTAACGGATTAGAAACGCAATTTATTCATTACAATAATTGAATGCGACGTTTCGAAAACTTTACAGCGAGCACGGTCACGGGGAGACAATGCTCTGTATGTATCGCACCTCACTGAAGTCCTCCAATCTAGCGCCTCTCCTAATCATCAATCTTATCAAAACCATCACAGTATCAACATCAGCTATCAAACAGCAGCAGTAACGTGTAACGCAAGTAAAGATAAATATTTACTTCGCAGGTGACCTCTAGCGGCTGAGAAAGTATCCGGTGTTATATAATCGCGAAGTTCCGTTAGCCACAGTGTACGCAGTTTTCATATTAAAGATCCCGTCAATAGTTATTAACTGGTCAGTCATTTATATGGAAAATTAATTCAGCTGTTAATACTTATGTGTCCGTTAAGAAAATTATAAAAAAAATATGACGTAATTATATTTACCATACTATAATATTATAGAGAATTAGCTGCGCCCCGCGGTTTCATCCGAGTAAGTCCGTATCCCGTAAAAATATCCGGATAAAAAGTTGCCTATATGTTATTCCAGTTGTCCAGCTGTCTACGTACGAAATTTCATTGCAATCGGTTCAGTAGTTTTTGCGTGAAAGAGCAACAAACACACACACATCCTTACAAACTTTCGCATTTATAATATTAGTAGGAAGTAGGATAGTAGGATAGGATTGTAGGATGTAGGATGCCAACTTTCTGAAAAATATTGAGAACTATCTATTCGTCCCGGCTTCGCTTCGTACATCGCTCATTGAAGTTACAGCTTTCTAATGATGAAAAAATTTTTGAAATCGATATAGTAGTTTTTGTGCGAATACATTCCAAATAGACTTACATAAAAAATTTCCTCTTATATTAAATTTTAAATTAGTATAAAATTATGGATAAAAGATAGATAATAACTTAGAATTGTTCAAGTTACAAATATTCAACACTTGGTAAAATACTGGAACTAATTCTCGCAGGGTAATGACACACTATTTACTTCAATAGTTGTGTATGTTTTTTTTTATGTAACAGTCGGCAATGGAGCTGGTGGGACGCCTGATGGTAAGTAACACCTCTATAAATGGATTGCCAACTTTTTGGAAAGGGATTAAGAAAGAATTGGTGATAGGAATAAAGAAAAGGACTGGGAAGGGTAAGAAAAAGGATATGGGCCTCCGGCTCCCCCACTCACCGAACGAAACACAGCAGAATGCTATTTCACGCCGGTCTTCTGTGCGGGTGTGGTACTTCCCCGGTGCGAGCTGGCCCAATTCGTGCCGAAGCGTGCTCGACTACCAATTATGTATTAATATAAATCGTTCCCAAAAATAAAACTATTATTAGGTACGATACTATACATATATTTTTTGTATGTGGTGGTTCGCTTACTATCAGGCGACCCACCAGCTCCATTGCCGACGATGAAATAAAAAAAATCCAATTTCGAGTTTTTCTATGGTAGAATAGCAAAAATCCGTACATCCAACTTTATATATATTCCAGCTTACACTCAAAGTTAACAAAAGCAACAGATCAATAGAACAGCTTCTGTAACAAATAAACCATCTCGTTTATAACAACAATTCATTCATACCAATTGCCCAACCGTCTCAACAACCAGAGGCATAACAAAAACAATAAATTTCCAAATAAATGGCGAGCGTAAAGCTATTACGCGGTTACTGGACCAGATCCAACCGCAAATGCAACCATGCGACGACTCTGGCCTAATCTAATAAACTACATGAATTACTGGTATTGGAGGTTTATGTGTATCACTAAATTTCAGCCCGCGCCCGCGTAATGGTAATTGCCGTGGAAATTAAATTTTTTACCGCGGTAAACTATAGCCTATGTCACTCTCTAGCTTCCTGACTATATCTAGACATAAATATCATATCGATCGCTCCGTAAAAGAAAGACAAACATATAAATACAGTTTCGTGTTTATTACATAAGTAAGTATAGGATAAAGTAATGAACAATAATGATTAAGAAATAAGAAAGAATTTCAATTATTTGCTGCGTTAATCTAGCCAAGTTTTTATAAAGAGAACACTAGAACACTAATGTTATAAAGAGGAAAATTTTGTAATTTTGTATGTATGTAACGTTTTCACGCAAAAACCACTGGAACGCTTTCAAAAAATCTTTCACCATTAGAAAGCTGCAAATTCACTGAGTGAGATAGGCGATATACGTACCACAGGCGTATTCGGGGCGAACACCTAGTCTAGAAGAAAACTTTAATAAAAAGTTAGACTTATAATTGATTTCAGACGCTAGATCGAAGAAAGTGACGAAGTGTATTTAGAAACACTTACCTCGATCGATTAAAACAAATCCGACATCTGAGATGGATTCGTGACTCGCCTTGTGGGTCAAGGCGTCGCTACGGTAAGACGCAAGACCCGGGTTCGAATCTCGTCTCACGATTTTATCTTCTCCGTCATAATTGCAAAAAATTTAGCAACTTTGCTTCTTATATAAGTTTTATGAATCTAGATAATTATTTATATTTATCGAAAGCGGATTTATAAATGCACATATGTACATAAAACACAAACAATATTTGTTGCTCCTTCAAGCGATAACCATTGAACGGCTTTTGATGATACTTTGAATTGAAGTAGTTTATATATTAAAGTAACACATAATAGATAAATATGTGCTTTTCCCCGCGATTTAGTCCGCAGGTGAAACCGCTGGTATTATGTAAACTATAATCGCACTATAAATATTTATATAAACTATAAAAGCACTATAAATATTTATTCTATAACAAATCTGTATTCAATAATGTTCTAGCGTAAACGTTATACAACTAAATCGATTCACAAACAGTTTACACTTTCATATAGCCATTGCAATGTATCGATGTATCAATCTAACGATTATTCTATAGCGTTGCAAAATGCATACTCCGTAATAGATTATTCAGACTCGATGGCAAGTGATAAATATTTGATTTGAGAAAGCAAATGATTAAATAGAAAATTCTGCTAGTTTCCTACATGTAGGTAGGTAAATCTGTGGGCGTCGGTCAGTTATTTTCATTTCGAATAAAGATTGACTAGTATGCTTCAGAACTATCTCTGTAAATGTTATTGGACGATGGTGATTCTAGCTATCAAACGAAACATCATTTGTTCGCACGAAATATGAGGATCAATTTATTAAACTGTCTAATTGCAAGTCATTTTAAAGCTGTAATAAAAATGATACCGATATCATCGCCTTTTTTGGAAGGTTTAATAAACATTATAACAATTATCTGTTATATAAGAGCGTCTTCATATAATCATAATCGAATTTATTAGCCTCGTTTAACAACGCTTAAACTTAACCACGATTACTGTTTCGCAAAGACGACCACCTGTAATGTCAAAGGTGACATTTGCCTTTCCGACCTTGACAGAGGCCGCATCTGTAGGCGATTTTGAATCTTGTTAAAATCAAGTTTAAGTATCATTTCAGATGACCATTTGTTCGTATTTAGTTTACTATGAAATTCCGTTTATAAGTATAGAATATTAATAATCTGATGACGAAATCACAGTAGCGGTTTGAGGTTAAGATTCTACATGTATTTTGTTTTTATAACCAAGATGGGTAAGATATAAAATAATGAGAATTTTTTTTAAATAAATTCGTAATTTATACTATTCAATCTATCTATATATTAAGACTAAAAAAACCTAGTCGTTTTTGGGGTTCCTTAACCATAAGACAAACCGGGACTCAATTATATTCCGTCTGTCACCAGGCAGTATTTTATGAACCATGATAGTTACAAGATGAAATTTTCAGAGATACTCAATCTGTGATATAATGTCGTTAAAAGAACAAATAACAAAAACACCAAATTCCCATAACCTATTTCGATTTCTATATGATCGATTATGTTTGATTGAATTTTCTACATATATACCTATATACCTACCTAGTTTGGATTTTCTACATATAAACCTAGTATAAGCAGACTCTGCTAAAACTATGTTTTGATAATATGTGGAGAAAGGAAGGAGGAATTCCTCCATCGAAAAAGGCAGGATCCTCGACTAGTCTACACGACTGGCTGGATGGTAAGGTCCCAATTGAATGATGTCTTTTTTTTATATATGCTCTGTACAGAGAATATTTCACTTGCGCGATTCAGACATGTGTCGCTACAAATATAATCCTCATAATATTATGACCACACTAAATTATAGATGATCGAACGAACCTTGGTCAGTAGTGAATATTACGCTTAATTATATTATTAATGGCTAGGCTATAAAGGCGCGATCACACGAACTGGTTTAAGCGAAAAGTCAAAGTCGTGAAGTGCCCTAACCTTTGGCATTATCTGCATACCACTGAGACTGACACGCGATCAGCGATGTTGTAAAATTTACTGCTGTATGTCACTTCCTGCTGTGAAATTGATGCCACTTTGACACGAGGGAGAATGAATAATGTTAATTAAACCGACTTCCAAAAACGAGGTTCTTCAGTTGACTTTTTTTGTGCTTGTTAGCGCATAACTTTTAACTCGGGATTGGATTATGATGATTTGTTTTTATTTGAAAGCTGGTGCCTCCTGTGTGGTTCCATTTTAAATGGATCTAGAAAACTAGATAAAACAAACTAGAATCAAATTGTCAAAAGACAATTTGATATTTGTTATAAATGATAAGATAATATAAGAACAATCTTATGTGTTGAGAATTGTTGAAAATTGGAGATTGCTTCGGGAAAGGGCCTTTGGATGTCGGCTTCTTCAATAGTGGATTTCCGACTAAACTGAAATCTGTATTAACGCATACATATATACGAGTACAATGGCCTATTCAATCTAATGTTATATTCAATATAGATTATTTATGCAATATGCATATTAGTTATAGTTATATATATTATAACTCCTCAATTTTCTTATTAATCTAATACATAAATTAATTCCTTAATCGATCAGTTAACTTTACGGCAGTGTCGTTCGTGGCTACAGATCTCGATTCTATGTACACACTAGCTGCGCCCCGCGGTTTCACCCCCGTAAGTTCATATCCCGTTGGAATATCGGGGTAAAAAGTTGCCTATATGTAATATGTTATTCCAGTTGTCCCGCTATCTCGTATCAAATTTCATTGCAATCGGTTCAGTAAAGATTCATCAGTCATTTTTTGCGTGAAAGAGCACCAAACACACACATCCTTACAAACTTTCGCATTTATAATATACGTACAAGTACACAAGTATATACGCGTATACTCGCATAAAAACAAACACGAGGAACATCTACACAGTATATTGTTTACGTCTAACTATACGAATGTCGTTCTCTCTATGAAGAAATGAAAGCATGTTCACTAAACTGTCCTTCCTATTCCGCCCGATCTTGAAAGGAACCTGTCCGCGGAATTGTCAACCTTGTATATAAATATATATATGCACATTTCCATTAATATTATTAATGCGAAAGTAATTCTGCGTCAATCTGTCTCTTCTGTTTCGTCCTGGGCAAATCGACTAGCTAACATTTTAGTAGATAATTCACGTTTAAGATTAAATAAAAAAAAACATCTAAATAACTCGACTATAACGCAGATAATTGATCGTAAAAATTCTTTATATACATTAAAAATTGTATCAAATGAAAGTTATTCCAAAAATGTACATGAAATAAATAAGTACTTCAATATTGTAATGGAATTCAGCGAGAGGAATTGTAAACTCGGTTGCGCAGGTCCGACCGTGGGAATGCTATTATCTACAACTGTACGAATAATTGATTTAAACTACTAGTAGGAATGAAAACAGTGCTCCATTTAATAAGGCAACTAACTTTCGTACCCTCTCAAATAATAGTGTTATTTCACAATAAAATATGTATTACAAAATTACCAACTGTCTATTTATAACATTAGTGAAGGTCGTTTAAAAAAACACTATTCTTAATTGACGTTTATAAGTGACTATTGCGCCCCGCGGTTTCACCCGCGTAAGTCCGTATCTCGTAAGAATATCGAGATAAAAAGTAGCCTATTTGTTATTCCAATTGTTCAGCTATCTACGTACCAACTTTCATTGCAATTGGTTCAGGAGTTTTTTTCGTGAAAGAGCAACAAACACACACACATCCTTACAAACTTTCGCATTTATAATATTAGTAGGATTAATAGGATTTTAGGCTTTAATTTTTTAGTTTTATAGCATTGAAATGCTTAATAAATGAGAAATTTTTGAAAGAACAGAAAAAATTTGATCACGAGGCAGGATTTTGTTGGCTTTTTAATAGACGTCTCTAAAATCCCGAGAAATAACAAATACGGATATCATTACATCATAGTAACAAATGAATTTAAATCGAACTTCCATCAACCGGCATTCCAAAATATTTGGCAACTTACACAGCAGTGTCAACAAACTTGAGACCACTAGCTACATACTAATGCGATGATCAAGTAATCGCAGAGTACGCGAGAAAGCACACGTGCTACGACTGCTCAGTGCAACGCGTCTTTCACTTCGATTTTTTGCGACATCCGAGTATTGTTTTCGATTTCTAGTTTATTACGTATTTCGAGGGACTGTCACTTTCAATGTGATATAATCTGGTTTATTTATTGGGTATCTTTATAACATTTTGAATGTGGGAGTCAAGTACGCTTCTCGAATTGGGCCAGCTCGCACTGGGAAGTTACCACGCCCCCACAGAAGATTGGCGTAGCATGCGAATCTTACTATGTTTCGTTTAGTGTGTCGGGGAAAAAACAGAGTTGATAGCTGAACTGAAATATATATTATCTTATTAAGAGGAGATAGACTAACTGTAGATTTTTTGTATATAAAATAAAATTATATACAGCACTTATATAAGACTTAAAAACTAAATCGGTCCTCTGAAATTTTACAGTATACACATATCAAATTAATATCTTTAAAATATTCAGTTTAAAATAGGTGCCATTCCAATATAAATAGAATCTATAAGCTCACATCAAATTTTAGGTAATATAAGTACGTACTCTAGAAAATGGTTTGAGCCTATTAATAGTTTCAATTGACCTAGAAAGCTAGACCAATCAGCCAGGCAATTTATTTTACTTGTTGTAAGAACTAGTACACTTATTAAATCCAAGTCTAGAGCACTCAGAGCCGCTATGGCACTAGATTTCTAGAATTTGTATCGGTTTAATTCATTGGTTCAATTCATAATTGTATTATTTAAATCACCTAATAATTCATCTCATCTAAATTTAGTTGAGTCTATGAGTAAACAGAAATAACGTCTATTATGCCAATTGTTGATTTAATTTGAAATGTTTAAAGTTTGAATCACATTCGTATTAACATCCTAAAATGAATATATTTTATTTCAATTTCAAGGCCCTATTATGAGGCCTCATCCCAGCTAAGGTTTAAGGTCAAATTGACCTTTACCTAATATATTATAATTAACAGTTATTTTGTACCTTCCTAATTACTATGTTCTAAAACTAATTATTACATTATTTAGAAAAACAAACATCCAACCAAATTAACCTTATGTGAAGGGAAATAATGTATCTCAACAATCAGCAAGGTCTCTCATTCAAACAGCTTCCCATATCACACGTTCACCTTACATTGTCTATTGTTTGACCACCATTATCTTAAGCCTCCATTTCCATAGATAATAAACCAAGGTGTAGTATTTTTAATCTGTGGTGGATGTAATCTCACTTTACGTAAAGGTGACCGTGTATCTATGTATTTATGAGTTACTTACGTTTTTTTTAAATATTTATTTGATTAATTATGGTGTTTTGAGTTGGTAAATTATATTGGAAATAGAGAATTATAGAATACTAGTTCCATTATTATCAAATTAGTGACCTTCCGGGCTTCGCATGGGTGCAATAATACATGATATATACATATAAACATTTCTCTTGAATCGTTCTATCTATTAAAAAAACCCCATAAAAATCCGTAGCGATTATATAAAAGCGTAGATTAAAGAGTTAAAGATTTGAGCATACATAGGGACATAGGCACAGAGGAACAGAGAAAGCAACTTTGTTTTATACTATGTAGTGATACCTACCACTAGGTGCGGTAAGGCAAAGGACGCGGGTTTGAATCGAATAAATTTAATATTTAAATATGTGAAACACTTTGAATTGCGAAACACTTGCTAAACATTAACTTTTCCTTATTACTGTTCTTAAACTCTCTTTGGTAATATTCTAACGACGAACCCATGGTTACGTTATCCAAATTATTTCAACAAACAATTAATAAAAATATCAATAGAAAGTGATAGTTACGTATGAACGTGGTAAGGTATTTGACAGCAAATAACGCCAGCGCAAACGACACACATCTTAATTGCGTTTTATAATTACTGAGTTTGCATTTCATAATGGTGAAGTGGTAGGAAATGGGTCACCAGAGTTAAGCGTGCCGCTTTTATGGTACTGTTTATTGATTTATAAGACGAAGAAACTGTTTAAAGTTATCTACTTAACTGTATTTTAAAAAGGGTCTGTCTGTGACAGTGATCTATGTGTAATTTCGAGGTAAATAATTTAATGAAAAATGGAAACCCTAGATGCTTGTTTGTGTTTATAAAATTGGTACGAAAGATATTATTTATATCTAAAAATCAGATAATTAATAATTTTTAAACATTGATAAGAATAGAGAGACAGTCAGATAATTATTATCATCCGCATTGTACTTTGCTTAATTTGTAGGTAATAATATATCAGACATAAGAAAGCAGAAAGTTATCAAATATATTAGTGAAAGGAAAACGGTAACGCGCCTCAATGACATATTTGTTAGCAAGAAACTTCATAAGCACGATTCAGAATAGACGTAGGTACAAACTCTTTCACCAACTCGTTTTATAACGCTATGTGAAGATTGGTAACAATAATTCGCGTCTGTTATAATTTGTATTCATTCGACGTTCACCACACATTTACATAAGTGCCAAAAATTTCTTTTTTATATAACGCCAATGATAACATCAAGTGGCTAATTGATTTTCAACGCATATTGCAAGTGCAAGGCAGTGAAACGCTGTGGGTCTTAAACTTTTATGAAGTTTATTTTGTGTGTAATTGGTTGTTATTTATCAAATTGTTAAGAAGCCGCTACCATGTCTTCAACTTGCAGTCAAAGTGAAAGACAGATGATCGTATGCCTTAATGTAATGAATTTATTTCGAAACCACCAACCATTATAGACGCACATAAACAATCCTACTCCTACTTAATATTATGAATGCGAAAGTTTGTATAGATGTGTCTGTGTTTGTTGCTCTTTCACGCAAAAACTACTGAACCGATTGCAATGAAATTTCGTACGTAAACAGCTGGACAACTGAAATAACACGTAGACAACTTTTTATCCCGATATTCCTACGGGATTCGGACTTACGCGGGTGCAACGATGGTTATCTTAATATGTTAAGTACTTATAAAAGAAATACGACAAACATGTTTCTTATATATGAGTATTTCTAAATACCATTCATCCAAAAATCTACTATTTGCTTCCTTTAAGAAATATAATATACTAGTGATCCGCGCCAGCTTCGTCCGTGGTACATAGCCTATAGCGTTCAAGGTCACGTAAATATACCACATATCCATATACCAATAAATGAAAATATTTTTGTAAACGGTCTAGTAGCTCCTGAAATTGGCGCGTTCAAACGAAACAAAGAAACAAACGCTTCAGCTTTATTTAATTGAAAAGCATAAGTCAAAATAGCGATTAGAATAAAAACTCATATCATACTTTTAATATGGATTATCAACCCAATATAAGGACAATTTTATTGGTTTATTTTACATGTAAATGCAACAAACAAAGGTTCTTCAAGGAAGACGGGCGAAGTTATTTATTTTACGACATAAACAGGTTTCCTCAATGCTTTCGAGTTTTTGTGCGAGCAAAAATGCAAATAAATCGGGAACATAGCATTGAAAAACAAGCTTTTATAGTAAAAACGTTAAAAATAAAAACTGATATCTTTAACTAGCAATGCCCCACGGTTTCACCCACGTTGTACATACATTTATAGGCTATAGCCTCTCAATAGGATTTGAATTGTACACATACACGAAGAATTTTTCAATTCGAAACAGCAGTGCTTGGGATTTTACGTTCAAACCAACTCTTGTTTGTATTATAAGTACATACAAGATTTCTTCTTAAATGTCTTTTATATAAGTTTGTGACCTAGCAGAGATATATAAGTTTCGAAAAACCTAAGGTAATAGAATGCTTAAGTACTTCCACCCTTACACAAACAAACAGTGTTACTGTCTCATTTTTATTATTAATAGGGATTATCATTACATTTTTTTTATTATTCCAAAATATAATTTACTAACTCTTACTCGAAATAGGCATCATTATTTAATAAAACAGGAAACGTAAAATATAAATATAAGTATATTGAAGTAATGCAACAAGTTATAAACAAGATGCTAGAGGTTTTGAAACACTCACTTATAGATACCTACCACTCTGACCGAGCGAATTTAAGGTCTAGTAGCATGCTTACCTCGACGAATCGCAAAGGAATTTATACACGAAAGTCGATACTTGTACATTGT
This sequence comes from Zerene cesonia, assembly GCF_012273895.1. Taxonomy (NCBI): domain Eukaryota; kingdom Metazoa; phylum Arthropoda; class Insecta; order Lepidoptera; family Pieridae; genus Zerene; species Zerene cesonia. The sequence continues at coordinate 1,752,363 of NW_024045134.1, read as the reverse complement.
TTGAAATGTCATAAAATAAGACATAAAATAATTTATTTAAATACTGGCTTTCGCGCACAGCTTTGTCCGTTTATCAAAGAGAAATTCCATGGAATTTAAATATTTTTCTGCGATAAAGTCACTCTCTAGTCTCCTATCTCCAAATTCGACGCTCAAACCACAAAATCGCTGCACTAACACGTGAAAGATAGACAAATAAACACACTATTGTATTTATTAAGGGTCATTGAAATATTATAGGTTCATGTTTTGTGTTATGATGCATTTCAATTAATAATAATTACAACTTGAAACTTAGAACGAAAGCTTAAATCAAAATATTTTCATAAATTGAATTACCTTTCACCAAAAATACGCAAATACAATTATAATACGCATATAAGCTTGAAACGGTTAATTTTAAAAATTATTTTACACATGGAAAGTCACGTTATCTATGAATATTAAAGGCTATATTGTTAAACTTGTAACCCGGTTGGGGTTGCGATGAGCATTACATCTGCTGATACGTGTTTATACAGGTAATTCATCTACATAATATACTGATCCTCAATATATATTATTAACTCGTATTAGCAGTCCCTTAAAAAGCCATATATTTTAAACCAATGAGTAAACAATACCACAATACCAGGTCACCTCAGAATTCCTAGCCAGATCATATGCACAGCCGACATTGCTGTTGGCCGTGCCCTTGATACCAACCGTTCTACAAGTGAAGTTATTACTGAGCTCTCTTCTTACCTAGATCATGTTACGACTCATTTATAGATGCAAATCGCTGTATTGAATTCACACATCAGTTATAGTGTTCGTTAAATAAGTAGATTTTTTTGTATTGATGATTTAAAATATGGTATCATTCGTTTTCAGCATGAAAGCGTGTATATGTTTCGCTCAATGACGGATTTAGCAAAAACAATAGGTCACATCGCACTGTTTCAAGTAGATAAAAAAGCCCAGCCATCGTTATTTGTGGTGATGTATGGTGATGGTCATATATGGTCCAATATATGGTACGAACCTTAGGAAATGATTATTTGAAGTATTGTTTGTTATTTTAAGACATTATAAGGTGGTATCGCTTATTTTGCAAATGAATGACTTGATAAATCACTCAAACGGTTGTTACGACTGCATTTGTTACTGTTATTATGAAAACATTACGTACACAGTTAACTATGTCAGTTTTTACACACAAAACGGACATAGCCAGTGAACTAGAGCCAATCAAACACTGGAATTCAACATAAAAGAATATTTTGGTACATGCCCACTTATTTTTTTATATTTATCATAATTTATTAAATAAAGCATTGATTTGTTTTAAGGAATTAATTAACGATATGTCCAAATTTCCGTAATACTTTAAATGGTAAATTAAATTAAATTATTTTAACTTTTCCGCAGACCGTTTTGCGTATAAATAGACAGTTACATTTAAACAATTGCAAATATATAAACAGCAAATTTAGACCAAACTTTTACCGTATTAGCATAAAACCATAATAACTTCACTTTCTATATTATTTCCCAAACAAAACGCATCAAACTTTCTTCATAGCAGAATTTTCACACAATAATAAGAAACGCAAGATAAAAAGCTAAAAGTGAGGTTCATAATGAACATAGACTACATGGAGTGTTATAGCGCAGAAATGATAAAGAAAGTGATTAATTAGACCATGAACTTGGCTCGATTAGTACTGATTCGTTCATTTAGTTATTTGTAATTAGACCTCTTGATTTTACAGCTGAGTAACTTTCAATAACACTATTAAAAGACCAGAGCACTGTTTTATAAATTAGGTTGATTAAACTTTATAAGACATGTGTTTGAATCTGCTTTTCCTAAGTTCTCGTAGAAAACAATTAAGTCATAGTAGATGAAATTGACAAAGGAAATAATTTAGAAGTTAGACGTGTTTTTTATCAACGATAAACTTATAAGGTCTAGAGAAGTCTTTGGCTCGCTCGATAGTCATTCTGATGGAAAACAAAACATGTGCGTTAGTTTTCCGATAAAGATGTCCTGAAATAGTATAATTTTATCTGTTGTTCTTATCGCTTAGGGTTATAAAAAATTTCTTAAGTCTAAAAGTATAATTCTTTTTTTTCCTTTTTTATCTGTTGGCGATAAAGTTTTTAATGGACGTCTCTAGATGACGCTACAGATATTATAAGCATGCGGAGATTGTACGCGGGCAGTCAAGGACGAGTTGAGTTATTGTGTAGTGTAGGTACGCTAGTATTCGAACAATTTAATGCCTATTTTGTGACTAAAATTCACTTTTGAATAACAGATTTTTTCATTAAATTTATTAATTGTAAAGTCATGCAGCTATAAACTGTAAATGTTTAGAATTTTTAATGTACTAATAATTTAATAATCACCTATTTATATTTATGAACTAATTTTAATTTATTGCTTCGAATAAATCTTAAATCAGGAAGTTCGAAGGACCTATGTCGCAATACATATAATAAAAACCAGGAAAATATAAGATGCGACTCATTAAGTAATTATAAATACTAATTAGGTCAATTGAAATGTCAAAAATTAGCAAATCGGTGTCGCACACGGAAATCGGTGATCAATTTTCATAAACGATATTTATTTTTCTTGCAAAATGACAAAGAATTTAGCCTCTGATTGATTGGGGTTATAATTTTATTACATTTTAAATCAATCACATAAACGAGGTCAAAACGTTTGATTAAAATTAAGGACCCGATCAGGTTTTGAAGGTAAATTTATAAATTTATGAGAATCAAACGGTGCTACGTATTGCAAAATTGTACCTAATCACTGATTTGATATTATTTATGTTGTACATTTTACATTTTATACACATTATTTAATTTAAGCTAAAGATGGTGTTTGACATGAATTTGTTTGATTTGATTACTCGTAGATTCCTTATAGACTTATAGATAAGTGTTGTAGTATGTTGGCTATCAATATTACACTTTGACACTTAATCTGTGGATTAATAATTATGTTTTCAAATGCACGATAACTTTTCATCGTCTTTCACATACAAAAAACAAAAAATACTTTGTTCATATCAAAACTTTAGAAATAAATGTATTCGGCCTATCCCATTCACTATTATTTTTTTCTTATGTAGCCTATATTGATTCATTTCTCGATAAAGGACTCCCGTAATGTATTATGGCAGTTCTTTATCGCTTACTTTTAACATTTTCTGGTCACATTTTTTTTTTATGTCAGTCGGCAATGGAGCTGGTGGGTCGCCTGATGGTAAGCGCTACCACCGCCCATGAACATTCGTAGAGGCGTAAAGTCGATTACAGACCTTACGCCTCTACAAATGGATTGCCGACTTTAAATTGGGAAGGGATTAAGAAAGGATTGGCGAGAGGAATAAAGGAAAGGACTGGGAAGGGGAAGGAAAAGGATATGGGCCTCCGGCTCCCCCACTCACCGAACGAAACACAGCAGAATGCTTTTTCACGCCGGTCTTCTGTGGGGGTGTGGTACTTCCCCGGTGCGAGCTGGCCCAATTCGTGCCGAAGCGTGCTCGACTACCACATATACCACATTACGTCACATTATTTATAATTTTTAAACGTTTTTAGTCGAATGCTTTCTTAAACCCTAAAATGCAAGTCTGATTACATTCGTGCTTCAACATAAAACTATTCAACCAACACCTGTTCTGAAAGTTTCCATAATAATAATGGAACATGCTCGAACATGTTCCATCAATATTTATGATCGAACTTTAATATAACAGTTCAATAGATGTTTATCTAACAATGAGTCGGCATGTTCCTATCAGCATTCCTTGTTCGGACAGTGAGAGTGTACCGCTTTCTACTTCGTAACTTTATTGAAAGGGACATTTCTTGTTGGGTCTGGGGACTTTCCTGTTTGGATGCATTCATCTCCATTTCATTAGATTAAAAATTACTTATTTACATGTTCTGTGCATATGCCGTATTAATCTTTTTTTAAACAGTGTAATAGGCAACATTTATAGCTTGTCTTTTCAGCAAGTGTGATAATAATGCAAAAATTTTTAAGGATCATATCCTTTATAATTAATACGAAAATTCATCCGAAAAAAGAAGAAATAAATTTACTGAGTAACTTTACTGCAGTAATGGTGGACTTATGTGTAATAGCCACCTCTACCAGGCAACTCATAAGCAATGGTCGGAATAAACAATATGGAAGAAGTCTAAATATGTCTGTAAAACGTATATTTGTCCATTTTTAACGTAGTAACAATCTGCTGATTGATGCTTTTGGTTGATTTGAGAAATAATTGCAATTTATGTTTCTTTATTCAACATCTATGCAAGAAATGAAAAAATTTCAAAATATTAATGCATGTCCTCTGCCCCATACCCTACTAGGGGGACTTCACTTTTATACAAGAAACATATATATAAAATGCTATTTATGAGAAATTTTTTGAAAGAATATTTATATTTATATTTTTTATTTAGAATATTTTTTATTTCTATTTGTTTTAATTATTTATCTACATCACAAATCCAACTATCTAACTACCAGGTTATGATTGATCGATAAATTGACATGTTTTATGCCACTAGTGGAAATGATATCATGTCGACATGCACTTACGCGGCGATAGCTAATGAAATACGTCGTATACTGGCACAAAAACAAACATTTCACTATTAATTATCTGTTGACGTATAATGTATATTTATAAGGAAGGATACATATTTGTGTCGCGTTGATTATTTGTTTGTCGTTTAATATATGTTCCAAAATTATCACTTCACTTGGATAGGGCTGCCCAACAAACAGTACTATTTCTTTTTAAATCCTTATTATTCTTTAGTTTTCTTCAATGTACAATTTTGTTGCAAACTTAAATAAATAAGTAAACGAAGGTCCTCAATTGGTTTTGATACTCGAAGACTCTGTGAGTTTTCAAACGATTGACGTGATTTGTTCTTTATTTGCTACTAGCTGCGCCTCGCGGTTTCACCCGCGTAATTCCGTATCCCGTTGGAATGTCGGGATAAAAATTTGCCTATATGTTATTCCAGTTGTCCAGCTGTCTACGTACCAAATTTCATTGCAATCGGTTTAGTAGTTTTTGCTTAAAAGAGCAACAAACACACACACATCCTTACAAACTTTCGCATTTATATTATGAGTAGGATTAGTAGGAAGTAGGATAGTAAGAAGTAGGATAGGATAGGATGAAATTATAGTTATTTGGTTCCATTTTAGAATCTATAGCGGCATCTCCCTACCCGAGATCGACGGTGGTATTGTTGCTATAAATAATTATTCTTCCTACTTACAAATAAGAATGAACGTTACACGTTAACTTCTGCATTCGAGCTATTTATTCTAAAATTACATCTTAATGTACCGTTTTATTATATGTTTGAAAACGTTAATTAGGTCGTTTATTAAACTTATATGTATACATTAAGCTATATACACTAGAATGTCTAATAATATTCTCTATTGTCATTGTCACATTCCTGCGATTTTACTTATCCATTTCGACGGTATTTACAAAACGATTAAGTTAATAGAGAGAAATTATAGAAATGCGACGATTATGCATGGATTGGATTAACCAGTTTGTTACCAAACAGATCCGGGTCTAAAACTTTCAGCCTTGAGTAAAAGTAGCGAATGATACCGCGATATATACCCATGATATCTTTAATTACCATAATGAATTTAAAACGTAACATTTACATTAATTTTATAACACGTAACATGAGAAATGTACATCTTGTTATATAAAAGTGATCGTTCGTAATTTTTTCCGAATCATCTACAAATAAATAACAAAAAATTAAATTGGCACTTACCATTTTTGAAGGGGACGGTCTCCGATCGAAATTCCCCATAGCAATACCTTAACTATTAGATACAAATATCCTTTTAAAAACACAACAGTTTCACATAATTCACAATCATGACATACGTACACAAATTAAAAAGTTTAATTAAGTCAGAAAAAAAAAAATAAATAAATGTCACTGGCTGCACGCACTTTTTAAAAAATAAAAATTTGACAGGTGACAGTTCGCGGTTTTTCGTTAGGCGGGAAACGTGGTGTCGCGCGGGCAGTTCGTCATAGACTGGCAATATGGCGGCTTTTTTTGAGGGTTCACACAAGTCGATTCACTTTCTACGACCTTACGTTGTGTGCTTGTAATTAAGCGCTAAGTTTTACGTAATATGACGATGTAACTTGTATTTGGTTTCCGTAAAATTCTTTGGAAACGTTTATTTAATCGATCCATGCATACCAACAAAAAAAAGCCTCGAAGGCAATTTTTATGGACAAATAATATTTTTTTCCCAACACGGTAACTGAAAATAGCTTGTTTTTATCAACCATCTATAATAATCTTTAAAATAATATAGCGTTTTAGACACTTATCGTGTTTTAGTTGCATTGTTTCGATATAAAATACACTTTACACTAAAATGTGCATGAAAATATCTAATCTATTTTTCTCTCTCTAATCCAATTATGTATGAATGAGTTAACATTATTTAAGATTATTATTATTTAAAATATCCTGTATAAAATTGTAAAACTATGTTATATCTCGAAATTATATGAAGCGTTTGCGAAACATCGAGTCATCATAACATGTAGCCTTGAGGACGAGACGCGTTGAATTCTTTTGCATGAAACGCCAACACGTATGAAAATCAAAGCTAAGTCTAAAAGGTAATGCCTTAATTATAAATTGAACAATACAATATAATATTATAGCACATTGTGAAGGAAAAACATTGTATAATATGAACGTAATTTGTGCATCCCTTTATGTAAGTTTTATAACATAATTATCTAAACAATATTTCAATCGTGTCAAAACAAAAAAATCTATGAAAAATTGTTTGAATGACGGACAATCCGTCAATCACGCTGAAACTACTGAACGAAATTTGATGAAATTTGGTTTACAGAAAGGGAGCTGACTTGGGAGATAGGACACTTTTTATCTCGATTAAATGCTCCCTTGGGATTAAACAGGATTCTTGCTATATGAGTGGAGCCGGGACAAGCATCTAGTGCATAAGCTAAACATAATTTCATCATCATGTAACACTAGCTTTTATCCGCAGGTCCACATGCGTTAAATTCGGAGTAATTAAATAGATGTTTATAAACCTTCCTCCTAAATCACTCTTTCAATTAAAATAACCCCATAAAAATAGCTTGATTATAAAAACATCCAAAAATATTATGAAGATCTTATCTCTCACTCTAGGAACATAATGTATTACAATTAGCTATGTACATTTCTTGTTGTTATTACAGACACATCTTTAGTACTGGACTGAGATATTTTTTTCCAAATTATGCTATAGTACGACTTTACGGACACTTCGAAAAACCATGATATATCTAGCCGCAGCCAGATATTGAATCGATCGAATATCGGTTGTTGTCGGAGACACTAATTATTATTAATAATAAGGTTTTATACCATTTTTATAAATTTTTATTAGCTCGGTAAAAAAAATTAAAGTTCAACATTTTAGAATAAGCTAAAATTTTTACAATTATGTACGAGTACTTTATACTTTCCTGATATCATTAACTCTACTATTTATATCCATATTGATTGTCTATCTTTATATCAAAATTTTATCAAAAACATGTTTCTTGATTTGATAGATATTTGTTACATAATATGTACATGTTATGGTACAGATTAGTAAACAAGTATAAATTTTTTGTACACCTTCAATTCTACATCCACTTTTCATCAGTCAGAAATTCCTGGAATTATTTATGCGTTATATAAATTAAAATCAAATCATTGCATTCCTCATCATAATAATTATGGATATGGATAAATTGATGTTTTTCTCCCAATCGAGACTTATCATCAATTCTGCTATTTATATCCATAGGCACACACATGGTCTAGATTTCTAGATTTTATGCGTGGCCTCACAAAAACCTGGGCAAAGGAATGTAGTCCGACACGCCTTGTGATCTAGCACATACCTATAACTTATTTTTGCGTAGAAATTACAGAAATGGCTGTGTGATAGAATAAATTTAATGATGCAATTGGACATGTAATAAGGTTTTTATTAGGGTTCTGTACCCAAGGGGTAAGCGGGACCCTATTACCACAGATGACATAATACTATAATAGTAATTACTAAGATTCGCTGTCCGTGTCTATACTTGTCTGTCTGTCTGTCACCAGGCAGTATCACATGAACTTTGATAGTACATACACAATATTTATGATGTATTTTTGTCGTTATAATAAGAAATTATCAAAAAATTGGATCGCCCTTTAGCCGATTCTTGTAAAAAATTGAAAATCAATCGTCTTGCTAAATTAAAGAAGAAAAAAATAAGGTACAATTTATTTTAACATACACAAACACACAAATAGTAACAATACATAAAAACAAAAAAAAAAAAATAAAAACATAATAAGAGAATGAAAAAGAAAAAATAAATATAAATTACGTGTGGTTGCGTGCGCCAAAAAAGGATGCCACTCATTATATTTGAGGATGAACACCTCAATACTGATTTTCATTGACACCCTTCCGACATCTGGATTGCCAGCCACTTCACACAAATGACAAATATCACCAAAATATCTATATTCTATGTTAAATATGACGTTATTACTATTTCACGTTGTTATTTGATACAAGAATTGTTTAAATTTTAAAGAGAAATTACCATCAAGTATAATCTAACGATAAATCCAATCGAATCAAATATTTATGCTGTTAATTTTTGTGCAATGAAACTGGTTCAACCAGTTGCAATCCAAACTATCTACTTGATTAATTTAACTATTGGTTTTCTCTTATACGGTATGAACAATCACTTAAAGAGGTATAGGTTTTACTTAAATTTTTCAGTTTTTTTTATGCTAATATTATATACGTAATTATTAATATAAATTGTTATAAATGCTGAAAAGAAAAGTACTGGAAAAATAGTCGACACGCAATAAAATAATATCTGATATTTTTTTAACCGACAGTAATATTTTATTTACAGTTTTTAATATTAACAGTTTTCTCTGTAAAAAAGTATATCATCATTAGTCCAAATATGTTTCCACTGCAGGGACGCGGGCCTCGAGGGTTCAGACCATAATTCACCACGCAGGTTAATATACTCTATATAATTAATTAATAATTAATCACTATCATTTCATAATAAGTCGCAAGAACATATAATAATTAATTACGAAATGATTTTTTGAACTCCGTTATATATCTAATGTTTTGTAATTAGATAATTAATATTCTACGAATGTGTTTCGCGTAGCCGGTGTATCAATGGAGCGGAACCGGACGTCCGATAGGACAGTATTGCCCGTTTTATGAATATTTTATTCCATTGCAATTGCAAGAAATTTAAATTACCCTTTTTAATTTCTGGAATACTGTGCCAGACGCAGGTTAATTATGGGCTGTGTGATAAGCAAAATGTATGTTTTTTATATTAAAATTTCGGTCCAATTGGTCGAAGCTTGATATTATGCTATATCCTAGATAGATAAAATGTTCATAGCTTGTTGATAGACAAAATGTTTCATCTGTATAATATCTAATATTTAAATTTTAGGATACCTAGGTTGACCCGTTTTAGCACATGTTTCCTTCTTTGAACAATAAAATTGACTGCGATTTGCATTTTAAAAGTAAAAATATAATTATTCGGCTCTATAATAAGATTTGTTAGTTATATTTTCTTGCACTTTTAAATTTTTTGCATTTGTGAGCTGTATTTGTATAAATACATACCCACTATATTTCTAATGAAATATTACATTGCATACAATAACAAGCAGGGTTTTTGGTTAAACTATATCTGTAGCTTTTGAAAACAATAGCCACCTACTTTATAGTGTCTATATCTAAATCTTCATTAAAACACGTACAAAGCGGTCCTTAACTACCTTTTAGAATTAATCTTCGAAAATGTCAGATATTTTAACATGTAGATTTTGTATTACCTGATTAATTAAACTGATTGATAAGTAATGATTAATTTCATTGATGAATTTACTTACGTGTTAATGAATTGAGTTTACTCAATCGTTTTAATTATTAAAATAAAATGAACGCCATCTATTGATAAATATAGAAATTAAACAGTATTGTGGGCATTCACAATGGTTACAGTGTTTGACGAATTGACAGATGGCGCTTAATCCTAAAACGGAACATGATATTTATTTTTATTGAAATAAAATAAATAGTTGACCTAATAATTATATCAAAAGCTATTTTAGTATAAGTGTACTGAGAATTAAATTTATATTGTTTTAAATTTTTGTATTCTAATGGAATCTGTCTTGTTACAAATGTTCTACAACGTCAATTTTGACGACATTACAATGTCAAATATCGGATGTCAGTAAAATTCATTTTATAGTCTGTAGAGCGATCGTGTGTTCGAGTGTTCGTACCTCGTATTCGTTTATTGGATTTTGTGAAACGAAAATATTACGCGCACTCTGATCGATTTATTTACATAGTTCGATTTTATAAAATTGATGATATGTTGTGAGTTTCATTAAATAATCACAAGTAATAAATTAACGTTCCACAATGGCTAAGTAAGTTAAATTTAATTTGTCTTAATGAAAATTGATAATTTATCACTTGACTGGTGGAAAGTGTATTGGAAAGCATGAATTTGGAGAAAGCTGTAATTTTCCAGATACATGTATGCTAGTTTACTCTTTATATTGTAAAATGATTATCCTCAATTTGATGGAAAAATTGTAATAGTTTTGTATTATTGTGCAAACCGATAGGTGTTATATTTTATTACGAGATTGGTTTCGGAAATAAACCTTCTTTCAGACATAAATATAAATAATATGTCTGTGTACAAATACATATAATATTCAGTGTTATTAAGAGTATGTTCTTCTTACTGTTTCGTACTGTACTATAATGTAAAAAATAAAGAAAATAATTAGAAAACTGAAACACTTTTGCCATTTATATTAAAATATTGTAATACATTTGAATAATGAAATATTTATTAAATGATGTGCATACTCTTTGAATACCAGTACATATTGTACATACAAATAAAATATTGTAACACAATTTGTACATAAGAAGTAATAATTACAATATGAATAAATGTGTTTTAAAATATTATTTACTACAAATTGTTACAAATGCTAATTATATGCAAACTAAAATAATGAATACCAATCAAAGCAAAGTCCTTGAACCTCATCCTTTAATAGACCCTACACTGTGAACATGTCAACATATTTTATGATCTTATCTCATAAGCGACTTATAAAATTAGAAGATTCTCAACATAAATAATGCTTCTTAAATAATTTTTGAGTGGTCTTAGTATTATTTTGTTGATCTTTATCGAAGACTTTATCAAATTTACCTGTTTTTAATACAAGTTGGTATCAAAAATTTTAGTGACTTTAAAATTCTTGGAATCTATGATCGCTTTAATTTTAAATATTATAGATATAGTAACTACTTCTAATACTATTATATCTCCTTTATGCCTTAAATATTGATAGCTTATCTCACCTCTAAGCCACATTATTAAAATGAAGTGAGCATTAATAATCCTCATATTTTGTTTTTATGTGTTGTAACAGATTATATAGCAATAATAACCTTGTCTTATTTTTAAAGAATTTAATGAATTCAGTTGTATTGAAATAAGATTTAACAAACATCTGAATGAATGACATTTAATGTTTAATTTATAATACAAGGATTAACATTTAAATAACTAATCTAGAGAAATATTTATTGTAATAAAAACTTTTTGGTTGTAATTTGCATTAATATGATGGGAAGATAGAATATTCGAGTATAATATTGATGATATGCCATATTAAACTATTGTTTGATTTATTTAATACTTATAAGAAATTCAAATTAGTGCAATAAAAGTACAATAAAATTGTAACACCTGTCTATGCTCAAATGAGCGTTAAATAAAACTATATAAAAACTTATTAACTGTGTAATAAATGCCTTAAAATATAATTATTTTATTCAATTAGCATTCTGTTCCAAATTGAATGGCTTAATTGTTGAAGTTTTATTCTAAAATATAGATATAATCTATTAAGAACTGCACTATAAGTGTATTTTTTGTACTATTACAATACACAAATAACATTCAATTAAACACCACTTTTTGAACTGTGTAAGAGTGTTCGACCAAGTGTGTAAATATTTCAATTACATATTTTTATACCTGCACTTAGTAATTCAATTAATTGCTTGAATAAATGACACCTGTGCCATACCAAACATTGTTAAGCCATTCCATTCATAAGGCAAAGTAAATTGACTTCTTTGTATATTTCCATATGGTATGGTTGTAAATGTGTGAACTGATTTTGATACTTCTTTTTTTATTTGAAAGCTGATATCTCCAGTGTGAACCTTTTATTATTTGGTTATTTCTGTCAATTAGATTTGTTTTGTAATACACTATTAAATAATATTTGTAAACATTCTTTTGACTTCTATATACAAAAGATATTGTCAAATGAAGTATCCAAGATATATTAGCAAACAGATGGATAAATAGACGGTTTATTCAAGTTTGATTGTAGCTGCCATTATAATAGATTCTATTTTTCCAGGGAAATGATGATAGTCTTCGTGTACGATACGCTGTGCTGCGTGTCGGAGGAGGACGACCCGGCTGACGCGGTCCTGTACTTCCATCCGGGATGGGTGTCAGATACACAACGACATGCGCTGGCTGGACAGGTGAGGAGTAGCTGAAGGAACCCTCCCGTCACTTAAGACACTAACACTTTAGTGTGTTTAGTGTGTTAACTAAATGCGCTAAAAACACAAGCACACCAAATACACTAAAATACTAAAGAAACTAAGGAAACTTAACACACTAAATGCACTAGACTGTATGAAGCCTATTTATACTTCATGTATCAGCAAATATAGTGCTACAGTGACATTCCGAATCGATGGTTGCTTTAGCTAAAATTATTCAACAAACAACAAATCTCAGAATAAAACCTTATATATATCCTTACAAACTTTCGCATTTATAATGTTATAGTAGGATAGTAGGATTAGTAAGATTATAGTAGGATTTTGTATAATCGTTTAACTTATTCGATAAATCCTGAACAGATTCTTTATACTTAATTTTATATAATCGTTTACCAGATTCGGCATATTCGTATTTATAACGATTCTAATGGCATTGGATCGCTATTAGCACTGTCGCAGTTTCCGATATCCAAAAAATTATGAATGATTTACGATGTACCTACGTATTTCCCGCCCGTCGCTTCTGTTCGCTTGTATTTGTTGCTTGCTATAGGTCAGAATATTTGGTTAGTTCATCGAAGAATCACTAGAGAATCTGTTAGAATGAATATTTGATATTATTTGTTGCTTGCAGGTCAGAATATTTGACTAGTTAAGCGAAGAATCACTAGAGAATCTGTTAGAATGAATATTTGTTGTTATTTATTAGTGGCGGAAACTGAATTTTATGACTATCCGCTTAAAGTGCAATTTCAAATAACGCAATAGATAGTAATTAAAATAGGTTACTTTTACCCAATTGTGTCCGAAGAATGGCTGCATAATGTATTTTGCTCCAAAACACCTCATTTATTTTCCGCTAAAGAGGTTACGTTTCAATATATTAAATTTATTAACTAAAAACTATTCATCTTGGCGCGAATTTTTTTTTTATCCTTAACGTGATGTAACATCTCAAATGGAAAGGAATAAATGAGTGAATTAATCGAAATTCAAATGATCATCGGACCAATACAAGTTTCCAATATTATCCCTTTATGGTTTTATTTTCATAATCCATTCCAGTTACAAACTATTTGGATAATAGAGTAATTAGTACTAGTACAATCCTACTATATCCAACTAATATTATAAATGCGAAAGTTTGTAAGGATGTGTATGCGTTTGTTGCTCTTTCACGCAAAAACTACTGAACCGATTGCATTGAAATTGGGTACATAGATAGCTGGACAACTGGAATAACATATAGGCAACTTTTTATCCCGATATTCCTACGGGACACGTACTTATGCGGGTGAAACCGCGGGGCGCAGCTAGTTAGTAAATATGGATGAAAATAGACACGCCTCCATTTAGAGCGTTGGTATGTACAGTGAAACCTGGTTAAGTGAGACATCAAGGGACCTGCAATGTCGTTTCACTTATAGAGGTATTCCACTTACCCAGTGTCTCAGATATACAAGTATAAATAAATATCTGTCTCATTTACAGAGGGTTCCATTAATAGAGGTCTCTTCGCGTATCTTCCCACTTTCATAAACGGATATTAACTTCAGTTTTTCACGTAATGATAACGATTGTAGCTTTCGTTTTGACATTTTTCAAATAAACATTTGTATGATAGTAAAGTGAAACTAAAACTGAAGCTAATTGAAGGTCAAAATTTGTACTTACGTACTTGGAATTACGTGTGGAATTTGTGGGTAGAATAAGAATGAGTAAACAAACAATGTTATCTCAGTTACAGAGGTTTATGCATATAAAATTTACTCGCTGTCTCAATTATAGAGGTAACTATGATGATAAATCAAAAGAACAAATCCCAGATATAGAGGTTTACCTCGTCCCACTAACAGAGGTAATTCAGTGCCAAAGTGTTGGGACCTCAGCATGAGTTCCAGTTACGGAGGTTTCTCACTTATCCAGGTCCCACTTAACCAAGTTTTACTGTATAACGGCATAATAAGAATGGTAAAAAAATGCCGTCCAGCGAGGTTATTACCGGGGCAATAGCGTAATGGAATTAATTAATCTATACTAATTAATTAATTCGGAGTGTCTGCGTGTAATATAGAAATAATCGCTTTTTACCAAATACCTATGAATATATGCACGGTAAATTCACAATAAATTGTAAATTTCTGTCTGCCTGTCCGTGTCGGCTGATTTATGGAACGGCTGGACCGATTCTGACGGGACTTTCACGTGCAGACAACTGTTGTACCTACTAATAATTACTTTTATATATTTTTTCGCAAATAAACCCAAGGGAACATGGGGCTTTAAAGGAAAAACTTTTTTTAGAATGGTACATCTCAAGGGATCACATTTCGGCCATACCCTTTCCCCCCTTTAATGACGTAATTTACAGATAATCTTAGACAAGTTATTTAAAGGAAGTGTTTCCTCTAAAGGTGGTGGGCGCGGCCCACTGTGTCAAGTCTCTGTTCTCACAGCCCACGGCCATCACGCTGCAGAGCGGCAAGTTCATCATCAGGGAGTACGGCAGATATGTTCTGGTGAGTTTATTCCTATAGCTATATCTTATATCTTTAAACGAGCAATTCTTGAATGAATTCATTTTTCTTCTATTCTCGTAAAATTGTCTCGTTATTGTGTACTGTCTTAACTAAAAGACAGAAGAAATTTCGCTGAAAATATACAAAAATAACACCGCCATTTAAATATTACTAATAATTATAGAACCTAGCGCCTACTTAGATAAACTTCACGCGGAATTTCCGAGCAAAGTCTGTCGGATCATATATAATCCTAATACAAGTTAATTTTGAATTTCCCTGCTCTTACCGACGTCACTGGTGAGAAGGTACAACTCCAAATTATAATAGGGGCAAAACAATAACAATTTCCTATCAAACACAAAAAGAATCACTTCAATTGATTGAAAACCCACGGAGCTATAGAGTATCACAGCCAAAAAGATGCAGGCGAATTAAGAACCTCCATCGTTTTTGGATGCCGGTTAAAAAATCCAGTCTGGTCAAAACACCACTCAAGATACGCTGATATATGATGCATATTTCTCTCGGAATTCGAAAAAAATCATCAATTTGCATTAGGTATACCTACTACAAAATTCGCAATTAATGTAAAAGTATTTTCTCAATAATTGTAAAATAAATCGCAGTATTTTAAAACGACACCGTGAATTAATAGTTATACTAGCTGCACCCGGCAAACGCTGTTCTGCCTTACTCTGATCATTTAGGGGGATGAAAAATAGATGTTGGCCGATTCTCATAGATACCGGATAAGCACAAAAAATTTCATCAAAATCGGTCAAGCCGTTTCAGAGGAGTATGGCAACGAAAACTGTGACACGAGAATTTTATATATTAGATATGCAGTTAATCTATTATACTACTAATGATTGCGAAATATTACAAGAGTTTGTAACACATATTAACATTTGACAATAAAACTCTCAACTATACTAACATAATAATTGAATATAATATTCAATTAATAGTAAACTTCAAGACTCCTTAATTACTGTAGAAACAATACAATGCGATATTCATTAATAAAGTATTCTATATAATATCTTATGAAAGTGCCATTGCATAACTTCATACAAGGATAGCCGGTATGTAAAGACGGCAATAAATTAGTCATATTTTATATAAGAATCGTTCAATGAAGTGCCTTTTAATTGTGTATAACGATACGCATTATGATATTTCTTATCATTATTGTGATGATGCGAAACTTTGAAACGATGTTCATCTGATGTATGACATTCGGCAGAGCTGTATTTCGATTCATGTTTTGAGCCGGGCTAAGGATATATCAAATCTTGTGTGTCATCCTACTTCCTTCCTACTAATGTTATAAATGCGAATGCTTGTAAGGATGTGTGTGTGTTTGTTACTCTTTCACGCAAAGACTATTGAACCGATTGCAATCAACAATATATAGGCTACGGGATACGAACTTACACGGGTGAAACCAGGGGGCGCAGCTAGTGATCAATATTTCTAAGATTTTTTCTTTGGTTTGCAAAATAAGAGGAAAATCCAATGACGTGCGTCATTGTTTATTGTGATAAAGCGGACAATAAATATTTCTACATTAATGATTTCTTAAAATTTGAAGTCAAATGCGAGTGGGATTCGCTGCACCAAGGGTTCCGTACTAATAGGCTAAAGAACCAAACCCATACAATTTATTAACAGCATTGCTCAATATCTATGTTTTTCTATTTGTTATTATAGCGACAAGAGAAATACATCTTCTCCAAAAATCTCAACTGTCATGGTACGGACTTGGTATGCACGCTGTGGTATCAGACGAACAGACAGCGAAGTCTTAGTAATAGGGTTTAACCAAAAAAAAACGATATTATTATAACTTTTCATTTAACGTATAGTGCTATGTATGTTCACCTGAAAACCAGAAATAAATTAATTATTTTTATATCTCGTCTCACAACTAAAATCTCAATGTAGCGCTGTTCAAAGAAACTTCGAGAAGCCTCGCCTAATGAAGCGTAACTATTTAGCACTTCGCAATTTCGCAGTACATAATTCGATATAATTTTTCAGCTTGATTGACCCACTTTCAATTGTTTTATAGTTATTAATAAGCTCTAATTATACATAACAATGGACTTTGTTGGTTTGTTGATTTAAAATACATACAATGAATGTAAGTTAGGCAAATTATTTATTAAATTATTTTGTAATGCATTTGAAAGAAATAAAGAAAAACATTTATTGTAACACAGACATACACACACACAAAAGATCATAACAGAAAACAGAAGCATACAATATACTAATATTGCACCCTTTTTAATACGTTTCTGTTATCTTCACGGTTCACCTGTATGTATCTTTCCAGCTGACTCCTTTAGACTCTATTTTGACACACTTTAAAGGGACAGATTGGATTCGAATTTCGTCTGGACGAAATAAATATACTTACGTATACTCTGTGTGACATTACAATTTAGTAGATTCTATCGTTGAAGCGTGTTTTTTTTTTATATTTTTATATCGATTTAACTATCCTTTTAACGATTATTTAACTGTGTTGTGTATTTGAATCACTCTGAAATATATGCAAACTAGCTGCGCCTCGTGGTTTCACCCGCGTAAGTCCGTATCCCGTAGCAATATCGGGTTAAAAAGTTGCCTATATGTTATTCCAGTTGTCCAGCTGTCCACGTATCAAATTTCATTGCAATCGTTTCAAAAGTTTTTGCGTAAAAGAGCAACAAACACACACACACCCTTACAAACTTTCGCATTTATAATATTAGTAGGATAAGATTAGTAGGATAGGATAGTAGGATTACCATATTAAAATGTGACAAGCATAGACGAAACCGCGTGCGGAAAGCTAGTGCAGTATAAAATAGGAAAGTTATAAAAATTACTAGGTAATTCAGTCCACATCGTTGTTTTTCCACTATATCTTTACCAAACTATGAATATCGAAAATACATACAATGATTATATGAAATCACTCGTTAGGATCAGGAATCGAGATCGTATCAGATACATTAACATACAGGACACTATTTAGATGCACTAACAGGTTTTGAGAGTGATAAAACGTATCTGAATGTTTCGTCTTGATAAAATCTAGAATTAAATATCAGTAACATCTTAAAAATGCAGTCGAATTAAGAAGTCTGAGCTATGCTTATATTTTGTTCGTAAGTATAAAATTTACTCGACGCTGCGATTTTACTCGCATAGTTCTCGTACGAAAAGGCGCTTAAGTTACTGTTCGGAATCCCTGTGCTAAGTATGGCTACGTCCCCAAGGATTACAACACTTATTACTAGGACTTCGCTGACCGTCGTGAAATAGATCGATTGCTAAAATTATCAGAGAGCACAAGGATCATAAATTGGATGGTCGACCATTTTTTGGCAGTTTCTCTTCAAATTTTTTTACAGAAAAATTTTTAAATCTAACTCGCACTTGGCCGATTTTTATTTCTTATTTCCACGCTTCATATAGCTATAAAAGAAGCGTAGATAAGAATACAAAGATGTTTCCACTGGGAACTGAATATATTTTAAATGTCTATTTTCACGAAACTGAGAAGTCATCTAAAGACCTAAACTACGAAACTTTTCATAAATTAATTATGTTCTACAAAAAAGATCGCTGAAGTCCCTGGTCGGGAGGTGCCACACCAGATTCTAAAATGGGACCAAGTTAAAAAAAAAATCCAGTCAAACACAATAAGAATCACGAGAATCAGTTGAAGACTCACGGGAGTTATCGAGTAACGAAACCAATTGAAATACAGGACCTGTTTGGAAGCTGAAAAGCATTCAGCACTTTCGGCTTAAAAAGCACACTCACTATCAACTACAGCACATGTTAGAATTCCATCCGTCCACCGTTTTTCATCAATTCATCTTATCCGCGTGAGTTTCCATCGGATGCTATGAATTCATAGAAAAGTGTACTTGAGAGAAATGTGTTCTACGTTCTAAGGGCCATTCAAATAACTATATAGTCCAGCGGGCTCTCGAATCACGGAGCGCTAATATATGACTAATTAATGCTCTCGGCTAGAACAAACCACTTATCTTCTTATGAATATTGAAGTGCTCTCGGCATTCCCTCGTTGCCAGCGTTAAGTCGAGTTTTATATCGGCCGTCTGATAATAATATAGCACTGGAGAATTTTCTAGAATTGCACTGCTTCTCGGGCGATTTCAGAAAAGGGGAATGTTCTTATTACGTCTGTATTTTTTGGCTTTGTTATTTCATAACTTTCGACTGGGTGAACCGATTTTGATGATCCTCTTTTTATTTGATAGCTGATGCCTCTCGTGTGGTTTCATTTAAATTTCGCTATTTATTTTGTATAGACTTGAATTTTGATGACGATATGCATATAACGTGTTTCGCATTGGCTTTTTCCTTGCTTTCCGGCTCTCGCGTTGTGAAAGTTTAATATCTTCCGGTGGTCGGATGCAGAATAATTAATTAAAACCTGTTCATTCATTTAATAACTAGCATTCTGCCCCTGGCACTGCGTGCGGATGCCGATAGCAGTAAATATTTGCAAATTGTGAATCAGAAATCTCACCAAACCAAGAATCCCAGTGAGCAGGGCGCAATAAACTTTAACGGCCACTAAACAAGCCATTCGTTAGAACTCCTGCGGGAATAGCGAGAATGCAAAGCGTGCATAAAACTCGGAGCCAATAAAATTCACTGAGATATATACCTTCCTATACATTGTGCATATTATCGTAACTTCAAGTGTTACGACACTGTATCGGTGGTTTAAATTTTAAGTTCGAAATGGCCTAAGGTTTTATAGAACACTAGCTAGACGCCGCGGCTTATTTGTGTGGTCTGTGGGTAGAAGACTGTGTGAAGAAGGTTTTCCATCATTATAGATTTTGAAGTTTATAATATCGTTAAGGTTAGTGGAATATAGGTATATGGAGATATATACAAAGTCCTATACATATAGTTTTAAGTATACAGAAAAGTGTGGACTGGCTATTTTTTCTTTGACAACGCGAGCGAAAGCGCGAGCGTAAGCTAGTTAAGAAATAAAACCCCATTGAACACTGTTATGGTTTCACTTTCTGGTATACGTATAAAAAAATCTTAAGAACGCTATGATGGAAACGTGATAAGATGGAAGTTTCCGGAAATAACTTGGTAAGGAGAAACAATTTAAGAACTTTTCTGCGAAACGTATTTTAGATGCAATAAAGCGAAGGCGTTATCTATGAAGTTGATTATTATCTAGCTAAATATGCAGCGTAGGTAGGTATCGTGACATTGTAAGGTCCAATAACCTTGCATAGATTTTATAGTGCAAGAAAATTCCACAGAAATTACAAAGATACACTCTTCCATGATTTAAAAACAACACTTAAATTGTTTTTATGATATAGACGAATTTCTCGCATTGCAATAATATAAACAAAACAAAACACAGACATTACATGCTATTTTCAGATAGTAAAAACATGATTATTGTATAGAATAAATGTTTAATTACCATGTAAAATAAATACCATGTTTTATGAAATAAATGAATGATATTAAGAACGCCGGGACGGAGGAAGGAAGAAATGCAATGATATTGAATTTTATTAGTTTATTATTACATGCTACACTGGGATAATTTAAAATTAAGCGTGTTTTTTTACTATAAATAAAAGCATTTGATAGTAAAGGTAATTTGTCAGTATTATTTCTGTGCTAGTGTGGGAATCGAGCACGCTTCGGTACGAATTGGACCAGCTCGCGCCTGGGATGGTACCCCCACAAACACTCGATGAAAATTGTGATCGCAATATTCGCTTGCAATTCAACTTATTCGTTCTCGTTAGACTGTAATGCGAATATATCGCAGTTATGTATTATGCCCGGAATTTACTTCTCCCAAACGTCCATTAGGTGCAGGTAGCGAGGCGACGGTTATGCTACTATTTCTGTGTAATCACACTATCACACTAGTCAAGCAGGAAAGTATGTTTGTTTGCATGTTTTTACGTCAATCACGCGTAAAGTACCTAGTGATGACGGATTTCGATGAAATTTGGTATACAGATAGGGTATGAGGCGACTTGCTCGATTGCTGACATCCCGATTAAATGCTCCCTTGGGATAAAACAAGAATCATGATATCCAGGCGTAGCCGGGACGAGCGTAAAATTTTTCAATAAACATAACCCATCATACTGAATTTCATAATTTAACGTTTTCACGTCAATAGACTATAATCTATCGAAAAAGAATGCGTTAAACTACAATCAAATGTTACAGAACACAATTTCATGATAACATATATCTATATTCAACTGTACATGAAACGTAATATATTTGAAACATCAGACAAGGACAGAACTAACTCCAAATGTCATCTCTTTCCCGCAACCGAAATCCTACCGAAGTCTATTCACGAGCATGATGAGCTGTTAGACACCTCGCGAGTCACGTGACTGCAGGGCTTCAATGGTTTTAAGGTTTAATACCCCGCCGGCCTTAATTACTTGTAAGGCTGCTTTGTGTAATGGTGTTTGTTTATGTTTAGCGAATGGGCTGTTCAAATTTGATGGGTCTCTATTTTTTATTGTATAAAATGGCTATGAAAACGCGAAAATATGTGAGGATGGATAGTTAAATACTGTAGTTAAAACAACAGCTAATTCTATATAGAATTTGGCGTAGATATAAATGGTGTAGATTGACACTGAGGCTTTTGAAATATACCTGCCTTTATAACTGCATATTGATGGCTCTTCTGACTTAAAATCGATAAGTAAGAGAGATAAGTATTGGACCCGCCAATTATTACGGTTCATAAGATTCAGCCTTGTGAACGACTGACGGACAGGCAGACAAACAGACGCACAGCGAAGTCCTCGTATGAGCCTTCCGTATTTTCGCTGTAGAAATGGAACTGTGAAAAGTGTAAAAAATTCTATATAGTTATGAAATTTAGACAACCCGGGAACTTTACGAGCCGCATACCTTCATACTTTATTGTTATGTTGAAGTGGATTCTAAGCAAGTTTTAACGATGCCACTCCGATGATGAATTTTATATGCCGTGAGCTTTATTTTCATATGGGATTCGAGATTGTTTAAAAATATACAAATTTTAGAGGTTGTGTGATGGAAGTTGGGGAGATTATATTATTTTCAAATCAATTTTGTTGAAGAGTTAAATAAAATAAATAAATAAATTTTCATGAAATAAGTTATGCCGCAGAAAATTGTAGTACCCCCTCCGTAGGGTCAGGTGAACCTTTTTATAGAAAAGAATTATTTTTATTAAAATTTTGGTAATCTATCATCATTTATTATTTATCACACATTGTGTGTATTTATCAGTATAGTGTTGAATGATATCAAGGCGATATACCAGAATTTAATATCTTCCGTAATTTATCAACAGGCAATAGGCAGTGACAGGAATATACCAGATTGGGTGCTTAAAAACCGCTCGAACCTCCTCACGTCAATGATCAAAGTGTACCACGGCGATCTCGAGTCATTGGCTGACACAATGGAAGACCAGAAACGCCTGGCCGAGAAGCTGTACCAGATATTCGAGACGTATCTCCCAGTTCTGCAATATGGCTGCCATATTTTTCAACGAGTACCAATGTTGAGTCTTCCGAAGGTGAGGCATTTATTTTTTTCTAGTAGCATTGCGATGGGAAAAATGTGAATATCAGTAGTTTATTAGATCTGAATCGAAAAAAAGAAAGAAAGTAGATTAGGAGCTTTTCAGGAACAAACAATTAGAGGCATATTTTTACCATCATATGACTTGACTTATTTATGTATCGTACATTAAGAGTCTAATTTCAATCGTCAGTTAAAATTTATTCGTCGAAATATTAAACAACCGTTTAAAAATGTGTTCTAATTGTCCAATTTGACATTTTACGTGTGTTGTTTTTTATATTGTTGTGTAATATTGTATTGGACATCCATACAATTAAGTAACTTTAAACCAGGGATTGGAAAATTGGCGCTTGAAGCAATAACATAATAATATTGCTCCTCTAATAAGGTGAGATTAGTATACTCGGCAAATAAACACATTTCGATAAAATTTAAGAGGTTCAGAGGCATTTACATTATTTTTTTCATTATTAGGCTTTGTTTTAATAATAGATCGCAAAAAACACATTATTGAAAGTAATATAACTCTAAAATTATGAATTATTTAGGAACTTTGTTCCGAACAAGGGAAATAATGAATTGGTTTTCATGAAAGCAATTTTATAGTCCGTATAACGAGATACAAATGATAATACAAATGGTGGATAATAATATTAGTAATAGCCTTGTGAATTGTTTTCGTGGAAATGGTGTGGATTTTTAATCCTAGCGAAAATCCCTCAGGAACGGCTGTGGGATGTTCGCAATATTTTCTTTTTTTAATAAAAAAAGTCTTATCATTGCCCTTTCTCGGTTCTCAAACTATCTGTGTATAAAAATTGCATCCAAATCAGTTAAGTGGTTTAGGCGTAAAGATGAGACAGAGAGACAGAGTTACTTTCAAATTTATTATATTAGTAGTACTCAATAACATTTGTAATATAAATCCTTTCGGTACATAAATTAAATTTGTCATTAAATGTAAAACAAAATTTCACTTCACGGTATGTAAGCTAATGCAAAAATTATTATTCATCATAACATATTTCTTTACCTATTTATTTATTTATTCATGCTTTATTATTTTTATTTCTGTAATAATTACAAATTGAGACTTAACCTAGGGTACATTATCATATAAATAGCGGGACTAGACTAAGCGGGAACAAAAATTTTCCATAAGCACTTCCAAGTTGTTTATTAAGGAGTGCCGATTACAGGACAAGTCGAGTTGTTTCTTATCGTACATTTACATTTTACAGATAATTAAATATGTGACTGGATACAGGTATACACATATAGGAATGATACACACACACAAGTAACGATTCCAAGTAGTTGTTGGCAAAGTAAATAGGTATGTGGTCGGTAGGTGTTCATTGAATTGAAATTTGCATAAGCTTCATCGAGTTTTTTTTTTCGTAAATCTATTCGATAACGTATAAGATTGTATTTTCGGCACATCTTCCCTGTGTTTGATTTTACGCGAGTTTTATACATTTAGAAATTAAACCTTTTTAACTTCAATCTCCCCGTGACCACGCTCGCTGTAAAGTGTTCGAAACGTCGGGTTAATAATATCGTGAATAAATCGCGTTTAAAATCCGTTAAAAAGTTTTTAATTTCTAAACATCTTACCTTTTTAAAGAAGGTATTTCTCGTTAAGTAAAGATTGTAAATATCCTGCGGGACTCAATGTAACGTAATGGGTGCTTAAGTTTAGGGTTTTAAAAAGGACGGCATTCAAGCTCTAATGTATATTCATATATAACTTTGTTATCTTTGATCCGAGCTTTATTTGAATCAAGTTGTGTAGAGGGAATAATATACCAACGGCCGAAATGTTTTTTCCATTCATTTCATCTTTTTTGCCTTTTTATTTATTTACCGTATAAAAATTAAAGGAATACCGAACCTAGAACCTTTGGGTGAAAACGTTTATGTGTAAACCACTAAACGAAGGGAGTAATTAGTGGCTACATTTAAAATTCATATATGTATTATGTATTTTTTACGTTTGGATAGGAGTATATATATCAAATCTATACATACAATAAAACAGTAGCCAGACCATTCTTATACATGAAATATTTAGTATATTTTATTTGACAAAAGTGATTTTTTAGGGGGTGGCAACCGGGGGATAAATATGTAAATTCGCGAATCTGTTATTAAATGGGGTGTCAATGTATAGCTCTGAAAGAATTAAATATAGATCTTTTAATAGGCTTTTGCTTAAAGAAACAGTTGACTAGATATACGCTCCAAAAGTCGTAAAAATGCCATACCGCCTCTTCTTTACAAAGTCCAAAATTTT
The DNA here is from genome assembly GCF_012273895.1 of Zerene cesonia. NCBI lineage: Eukaryota > Metazoa > Arthropoda > Insecta > Lepidoptera > Pieridae > Zerene > Zerene cesonia. The sequence goes on along the minus strand of NW_024045134.1, from coordinate 1,727,117 downwards.
GGAATCCACGCGAGCGAACTTCGGGCGAAAAGCTAGTATCATCATACAAAATAAATATATGAAAAAGAAATACACGTTTATATCCGTGTTTAAAGAGTTGTTGTTTATTCAGAGGTAAGTAGTTTTTTTTTCGAAAAAAAAATACTTACAGTAATATTGATGAAGGATCGAATATCGAGTGTGCAATGAATCGAGGATTGTATCTTTAGTATTTACGAAATACACTGAAAGTCTCTTGACGTCATGGAAATCGTAAATTTTTTTATTAAAAAAATATTACAAAAAAAAAATGATAAAACTTCGTAATTATGACTTTTGAGTGGTTTTTCTGTGCTATTGAAAACATTGTTTTTTTTTTCTATTTATGTTCACTGTGAAGGAAAAAATCGTTAATTATGTATGTATGTGTTAAATTTACTAAAATTAAATTAACTCTTGTAATTGTTTTATAATATTAGTAAGGATTTTTATATTCATTCTAACACTGCCTCTGCTTAATCCTATCAGTCAGTACGAAAACACTTCAAGCGTTAAACGATTGTAGTTTTTTGTTTTTATATTGCTACTTAAAAATGTAAGGCCAAAACTAATGGAATTTTCTACGGGTGATAGCATTTTCAAACAACGGTTTTGGGTTCTCGCAAATATCGTTCATGTTTCTTCTGTTCTTCTCTTAGTGTTAAATAATTTTGAAACAAGAATTCAATTGATCCAAAGATCAACACCTACAACGATACAAGCTCACGAATTTTGACCATTTCCTTTTCCTCACCCTTCCCAGCCTATTTCTTCGTTCCAGTCGTTAACACTTTCTTATTCCTTTCCTCTTAAAAGCGGGTAGCGCACGCAGAATATTTACTCACCATCAGGCAAACCGCCAGTTCAGTTGCTTATGGCATAAAAAAAATTTATAAACTTTACCCCTTAGTAATATTAGTATAGATTTCGAAAATCTGATTTAATCCCTTAAAATATTACCATAGTGTTGATGACACGATTTTCAATTCGTATTGTTAAGGGGAAAGGCTTTTTATTTGTATGTTTGCTATGATTTAACTCGAAAACTACGCGACCGATTTACACTATTGGAAAGCTTCATCTTTACAGAGGTTACTCTCTAAAGGTGAAGCTTTCCGAAGCCTGTGTGTTAACATAGGCTATGTTTCGTTTTATCCGAGTGAATCGGGGCTAAGTAGCTTAAGCTAGCTATCCCTATATATATAAAATCCCTTTACAAACATAATACCATTAGAGCCACATTGTAAGGTGTTATCTATCTAGTAACCCGATACGCTGCGGTCGTGAACGATAGCCCTACGAAACTGAAACACAGTACTCCTATCGCTCATCTATTTATACGACTAGACTCACTTTCCGCCCGCGACTTCGCTCAGTATTCAAAGGAAGATATGCTGTCCGAGGTTACCCCGAATTTCTCGTATCTCAAAATATATCTGTACGAAATTTCATCTAAATCGGTTCAGCGGATGCTTTTTTATGTCAGAGCAAGAAGGTGTTATAGGTGCTTTGCCGACCATTTAAGTGTCGCATGCTTTACTTTCGCATGAATAATACGACATAGCCCGTTTCCTTTTCCTCACCCGTCCTAGTCCATTCCTTCTTTCCAGTCGTTAATCCTTCCCTTTTCCCTTACCCCATAAAAGCGGGCAGCGCATTCACAGAGGTACTACCTTTGCGAATGTTTATGGGCGGTGGTGATCGCTTACCATCAGGCGAACCACCAGCTCAGCTGCCCGCTATGACATAAAAAAAAAAAAAAAAAACATACGATAGGGATGCGACGTAAAAATCTTGCGAACAACTTATTTAAAAAAGTAGGATTTAAATTTGTTGAAAGCAGGCCAAGTGCGATTAAAGTAGGCGGATGGGGTTGTCGCGAATCATACGCCTCGTTATAACCTCTTCTTTGCATTTAAACGATTCGCTCTGAATATTATCTTGAGACCTTTTCTAAATGACTGGGTTACAGAATGTATAGGCTAGGTTAAAGAGCGGTTGGTTCCTTTTAGAGACTGCACCGTTGGTCCGGTGGTTAAGAAATTAGAATAGAACTGAAGAGTCTTGGATTCAAGGTTATTATTAATAAAAAATTGTTTCAAATCGTGTTTGAGTATTAATCTATACTAATATTAAAAAGCTGAAGAGGTTTTTTGAACGCACTAATCTCAGGAACTACTGGTCCGATTTGAAAAATTCTTTCAGTGTTAGAGAGCCCATTTAATGAGGAAGGCTATAGTCTTATGTACCATGGGCGAAGCCGGGGCGGACCGCTAGTCCAAAATATGTATGTGTTTTAATGTTGCTTGTTAATATTACTACACGTATTTGGATGGAAGTTGCTATACTGGCAAACTTGAAATAATGTTTCGACTTGAAATAACGTCTTGGGTATTATGAGGTTTCAGAAATGTTTCGCGGTGTTATACAGCTGCAGTATGCTATCAGTTTGATTGAAGTCATTTACTAGCTATGGAACGTACTCGCTTATTCTCATACAGGAATATAGCAAATTGCGTACTTTCTCCACTCTCTTGCAATACGCTAGATAACTTTTTCGTATGACAAGAACATTCTGGAACGTTCTGGAAGTTATTAGTGAATTATTTTACGTGGGGCAACATAGCTAAAATCTCTTTGTGCGGTGAAAACGTTTTGTTATAGGAATTCTTTTACATTCTTTGGTATGTTTAACCTATGCTATTAGAAATGAATGGTTTTTGAAAATAATGTATTCTTTACGTAATTTTTGTATTTATACTGGATTATAGCTAATTTTAGTACGACAGAATGTATATTCTTCATTTTTTTAATACGATTTGCTATGTAAGTTTTATATACGTTTATACTGCTATTTAGATGTTTGATTCGTTTATGGAGAAAAATTATTGTGCAATAATTAAACGTTCTTTCAGAAAGTAGCACGGGGGCAGATCCGCGGCAAATGGCTGGATTTAATTATATTGCTTATGTATTTTTGTTCTACCACTGATCAATAAATATATAAATAAATAAATCCTACATAACATTATAAACGCGAAATTATTATAATTTACTAGCTGCCCCCCGCGGTTTCACCCGCGTTAATTCGTATCCCGTAGGAATATCGGGATAAAAAGTTGCCTATATGTTATTCCAGTTATCCAGCTGTCTACGTACCAAATTTCATTGCAATCGGTTCAGTAGTTTTTGCGTGAAAGAGCAACAAACACACACACACATCCTTACAAACTTTCGCATTTATAATATTAGTAAAAAGGCAATAGGATAGTAGGATTATAGATAATTTTAGTACACAAATGTGTTCTTCATTTTTTCAATACGATTTGCTATGTAAATTGTATACGTTTATACTTACTGCTATTTAGATGTTTGCTTCGTTAGATGGAGAAAAGTTATAGTGCAACAATTAAACGTTCTTTCAGAAAGTAGTATTTTTTTTTGTGTCACAGTCGGCAATGGAGCTAGTGGGACGCCTGATGTTAAGCGCTACCACCGCCCATGAACATTTAGAGAGGCATTAGGTCCATTGCAGACCTTACGCCTCTACAAATGGATTGCCGACTTTAAATTGGGAAGGAATTAAGAAAGGATTGATTCTCACCAAGGAATAAAGGAAAGGACTGGGAAGGGGAAGGAAAAGGATGTGGGCCTCCGGCTCCCCCACTCACCGAACAAAACACAGCATAGGGGCAGATCCGCGGCGAATGGCTGAATATCAAAATTTTGTTTATGTATGTATTGCTCTAACACTGAACAATAAAAACACAAATAAATAAATCCTACATAACATTATAAACGCGAAAAAATTTTAATTTACTAGTTATGCCTCGCGGTTTCACCCGCGTAAATTCGTATCCCGTAGGAATATCGGGATAAAACGTTGCCTATACGTTATTCCAGTTGTCCAGCTGTCTACGTACCAAATTTCATTGCATTGCTTGAACCCTTATAGGAGGCCTGTGTCCCACCAGTGGGAACATATATGGGCTAATGATGAATGATAGTAGGATAGTAGGATTAGTAGGATGGGAAGTTTAGTAAGATTACTGTTTCAAGTAAAAACTGCTGAATGTATTTAAATGAAACTTTGCAGTAATATTGCTTCTACGTCAGAATGAGACATGAGCTATATCATCAATTTCACAAATTCACTTGCAAGTGCCTGTGGGTTCGTCCGCAGGCGACCAGAGCAGCGCAGCAAGTAAAATATATATCGTTAATGACATTTCACGTTTTGTCAACAGAGTGCCACGTCCGTGTTTATGGAATCCATGCAAATATTGGAACACTGCCGGCGAAATAGAGGCGTTCTGGGCGGAGTTATTCTATACAATAATAAGTAAGTATTTCTACAGCAGTTACTTAATAAATAAATGTATTTTCTTTCTTTATTTCTTTCAGTTCTTCTTCTACTTTCAGAGCTTTAATAGTACTTGATAGTTTTTGCTCATATAATCTCGGATGTGGGGGACCTTTGAAAACAAACCTAGAAGTCTAATATACAAGGATCAATTTAGTAATTCAAATTGAAAAATACCAGGCAAATTGTAAAATATCACTTTCACATTTGCCCCGTAGAAAATTGATCAGTGTAATTAGTCGTAAATGTAGGTTTTTGGTACCCCCATATAGCTTTAAATACTATATTAATGATGCTGTACTAGCAAACCTGGTTAGTACAGAACTCTGTTTTACTCATAAATAAATTAAAAAAAAAAGCTGTCCCAACAGACGTTGTACTGTCTTCGCAGGAACTATCAAATCCATAAGGATTAAAAAGTAATGTAAGGTAAAAACCTAGGCCGATATTTTCTTGCTAAACTTCCAAAAACAAAATAAGCCAACTCACATGCGATGCCGTTACTAATGGATATGGGGAGTCATTTTTATATGAGGAGATTGTTGTATCAACAACCGTTATAGCCTTATACATTTCATTTTCGTTTGAACCTAATGAGTAAAAGACATTTTATATTCTGGTATCGGACAGCAGTACAGGTTCTGAATGTATTTTGGGAGACAATTTGTGTGCAAGTTTATTTTTGGAACGCGGAAGTCGTTAGAGATAACTGAGATGCATAAAACAAGAATACAGTTATGGTATTATATAATAATATCGGTGTCAAGTCCAAGTTGGTCTCACAAAAAGATCAACTGCAGAAAAAGACGATACACATCTACTTTATGATTTTTAATTGGGCGTGTTTTTTTATTATTTGTTGTTATAGCGGCAACTGAAATAAGTTCTCTCTGAAAATTTCTACTGTTTAACTATCACGATTCACGAGACACAGCCTGATAACAGATGGATGGACAGACAGACAAAAAACGGATAGCGACATCTTTGCAATAGGGTCCTGTTTTACATTCGTTGTCCTGTTCTTTGGGTACGGATCCCAAGTGATATATCGGATTCTCGCTTTAATGTCTCGTGGATGACGATTTGAGAACGTTTGTTTGAGTGTTAGGAGCATAGTGGTGAATCGGTAGTCATGAATGCCTCTTAAGTAAATTAACTAAAAACCCATTCTTGGATATATTTTGGGAAAGGAACCTGTTTGTGAAGTTATTTTTGGAGATAGCACGGTTGGGTGAGGACATACATATTGACTCGTGTCGGTATTTATAACACCTGTCCAAAATCCAATTGGACAAGGTATTTAAATATTAATAGCATTCAAGAAGCGTGTCATTAGATGTCTTTCGTTATAATAACACTGGGTAGATATATTATAATGTGAGAATATTTAAATGGATTTTTTTTTTATTTATGTTAATTTTTGAATAACTCAAAAAAGGAGGAGTTATCAAGTCGACTATGTTTTTTTTTCTTTTATTATAATATTCTCATCATTTTTACTGGATCAATCATTTAAATTTTTCTTTTCTCAAGCTCATAATATGTTTATTTGAAAGCCTAGTATTATAAAAACATGTAGGTAGAGGTTATGCAAAGAACGTAAGATATTTCATTTAGTAGTCATATTATGTCACAAAATGAAATGATCGTCTTCTTATTTTGTTAATTTATTTTCCAGTTTTATATTGCGACACTCCGAAACTCGTTTCGTATGCCTAATCGAATAATTTTATTTTGTTATTCCGTCTTTGAAAGCGTTTGAATATTCATGTATTTATTTTATGTCATTATGTCTAATTATTCATTAATAATTACAGTTTATTTGTGTATAATTTTTTACAACAAGAATTATTTAGTCTAGAACTCGAGATAAGTGTCATTGAGTATAATGAATCTCGCTTCGACGGCTGCTGAATACAGAGAAATATAATCGGAATTTTATTCCGATACTCGAAAGCTTTCACTTTTCTTTGAATAGTTTCTTATAAATCATTTATATGAAGAATGTGCATAAAACAGTTAATTTTCATGGTATACAATGTATTGTCTGGTGCTATAAATGATATTAGAAAGACATTGAATTAAAATAAGCAGTGTACAAAACTGAATTGAATTGAAATGCAATTCATGTTAATTCGTAAATTATGAACAATTTCTACACATGTATATGAAACATTTATGTTCATAACATACTCGTTTCGACCATTAACAACAGTATCGTTGTAATGGTATGGAATATGGAATGTTCCAGCCTCGATGATCGAAAATGTACAGTAATCTCTTTAGAGTCAAAAGTGAGCGTACGATAATGTCCGAAAAGGTTTTTGTTTTGATTAAAAAACGAGTTATTTTGGATCGGGCTCGCCGATTTCGTCGCGAGAAATTTAATGTTGTGTAAGTGGGTGTTGATTAGCCTTCAACTACGATAAGTTGTTGGTTTACTTATAGATCGGGGTGAATAGATCATAAATTAATTATGGGAAATTTATAGAATGGGGAACAGGGTTTAAAAAAATCTAAGATATATATCCTATCCTACTAATAATATAAATGCGAAAGTTTGTGAGATTGGATGGATGTGTTATTCTGTATGTATGTTTATTATTCTTTCACGCGAAAACCATGTAGCGGATTTTAATGATACTTGACAGTTATGTAGCCTATGTACCATAAAAATCTTTACATAAATGCATCCTAAATAGGAACTTTCTAGCAAATTCTTTAAAATAATAATTCCAATTAAAATTTATGGTGTTTTTCCTCATGTCTGCTATGTTTTTGTTCTATTATATATCTATATCGATATTTATTATAAATTTTGTTTCAGAATAATCGCAACACAACTACCACCCAGTCTGACCTCATACTTAACAGTCGTAGATCCCTATCGAATAAAGTCCCCAGCGGAGAGCTTAGAAACCGACACACCTCTGCCCTTAGGGTCACAAGTATTGGTTGTATATGTGGGTAGAAAGACGTACAATAGTTTGAAGAAACAAGCTAATAAATTGCAAGAGTTTGCGAAGAACGGGGAGGAACTCATCAACGGATTTAAAAAGGTATTATCCAAACAGTTTTTTTTTAGACTTTGTCACGTAAATATGCAAACGATTTGCTAAAAAAAACCTTTATTTTCACAGGCCCAAGAAGCAGACCGAGACAGGGCTCGAGAATTTCCACAGACAGGCATGAAGAGAGACAAATCACTATTATTCACAGCTGTACCTGAAGAAGATCACACTATGATCTCACCGCCGAACAGAGAAGAAGTACCAGGAGAGAAACGGAAACCCAGCATGCCAGACGTCGTTCCCTTTGCCAATAAACCGAGAGCTCGACCGAATAAACTGTCACTAAGCTTTAAAACACAGAAGTCGTTAGATGAAGACGTGAAAGAAAACGAAAACGTATTCACTGGACAGACCAGTGTTTGCTCGACGCCGATGGTCGAATACAAAAGATTACACGGAAATATGCTATCCATTTGCCAAAATCTCGATAGCCAAGACAAACCAGACGTCGAACCAGATGTCCTCAAGAACATCGAGAACTGTAAACTCGACGAAAAGCGTGACACGCAAACAATCTTGAACGCGGACTGTGTGGCCGAGCATTTCATTAATAAACCGGAACCGTTGAGGAAACTGGCCAGCGTCACAGACCTGCAGGAGACGTTCAAAAAGATAACCAGCAAAAACGGATCGAAAATAAAATTAAAAACGTCCAAAGATGATGTGGACGCGTCGCCGACGGCGCAACGCAAGAATCCGAACACGATGACAATAAACGACCCATCCTTCCCAGTATTCAGAAACGACGGTATCGCGATATCGGAGTCGCTCTTCAATCAGTATCTCGAACAGTATTACGCGGGCATGAAGGACAAATCGACGGACGAGAATATGTTTAACTTCAACCTTAAATTGTGCGAGATGGACAAATTCCAAGACTTCGACTCGGAGTTGGCGAAATCGCCACAGCGGACGCCCAAGAAAATTGCCAAGGACTCGACCAAAACTTTGTCGGTCACGGACCAGTCGAGGCGGAAGTCTCTGTCGTTGCCTTTGAAGTCTCTGAACACGGACTCTCAAGCCGAGACTGACACGATAAGCTTTAAGAAGAAGTTGACCGGCGTGCAGCTCACGCCCTTAATGGAGAAACTTAGCCACTTAGCGTTCTCGGATAAATCCAGCGGCTACAGCAGTCGAGTGATGACGCCTCTGGAGCTGAGGGACATTCTGACGCCGGGCTTGGAGAAACCGATTAATTTTACAAATAGGTATGTGGTTATGTTATATACACACACGGCACACACGCGCACACACGCACACACACACACACGCACATATCCGCTAGTTAAGACTTAAAATACAATTATTATTCGCAGCTGTAGGAATTTAAATTTTTCCGAAAAATTTATATTTATTTTCACTTACTGTTTGTAGTGGTAAATGGAATAATTACACGAATATCAATATTTACTTATTTAAATACAGTCTTTTCACCTAATCAAATGTCTATTTCATTCTTACTTACTTTATAATTAATTCAATCCATTATGATTTTTTAATTTCTATAAAATTTGTTAGAGTATGAGTCATAAAATTAGTATTCGCACAAAATGACATAGGAGATGAATAATTAGAATTAAAAAATAAAATATATAAAACAACCATCCACAGACCGAAGGCTGGGCACCAAGAGTGCGACAGCGACAGCGACAGCGACGCGAGCGAAGGCGAAGCGAGCAGCGTGAGCGGGTTCGCGGCGCGCGCGGTGCGCTGCGCGCTGTTCGTGAGCGGCCTGCACAACGTGGCGCTGCTGCAGCTGCTCGACCTGGACGCCGCCAACGATCCCCACATCGTGCACTCCCTGGTGACTGTCGTTGGGTTCTTTTGTGGGTTCGACACCGGGCGAGCGGCCGAGAAACACATCGATGTTTTAATTTATCTTATTAAGGAAAATATCGTGAAGAAAACGGCATGTCAAAGATGTTTGAGGATATGTGAACTCTGTCAACCCGCACTTGGACAGAGTGGTGGCTTGACTAGTTGGTAGATGGATTAAATGAAAAACTTGAGTTTTGTCAAAAACGAATTGCGCCTCCTTATTTGTTCTTTGCAATATGACTCTTTGATTCAGTAAAATAATGCTAGCAACATTGTCGTTAGAAAACAGATTGCATTTTCAAATCATAACAGTACTAAAATCTTTACATTATGATTCAAGAAAAATAATTAAATAATTCAAGAGTCCTTTACTTCTCCAGCGTGATTTACATTACACCCTCGTGTATTGTTCCAGTGGGAAACATCCCTGAACGCGCTGGGCCCCATAGAGCAGCAGTGCGTGGAGCCCCCGGTGGCGGGGCCCGAGTGCAGCGACTACAGCTACCTGCTGCTGGACCCCGACTGGGGCACCGTTAAGCGCGGGGGCCCCTGGGCCGCCGTGGACATCGCCACTATGGGTCTCATACACAACGAGCTGGAGGAGGATCCCGACTTGGCCGAGTTTATGCTCAGGTGAGACACTATTCATTTTAACCGACTTCAAAAAATGGGGAGCATAAAATACAGCCTTAAAAAGTCATCAGAAAACAATTTTTTTTATTAATTTGAGACTATTTTTAATACAAATATGGAAATGGGGGTAGTGGTTAGAATGTGTTTAGACACACTAGTGTGCCAGATAATGAAGGTAAGAGCTATATACACACGTATTTTTATCGAATAAAGAAGGATAATCGATTAAGATACAATTTAGTTAGTAAAAGCAAGGGAAACACAATTAATAAATAATTGTATGATAAGTATATTAATTTCATAAATACACCATTCGTAACAATTCAAAGCACTCATCAATACGTTATTGACTTCATTCAAATCAAATCGAATAAATAGAATGTTTCGATGAATTTATATAAATGTTGACCATCGATAAATCGGATCTCTGTTTTTGGTTTAAAAATAAACTAAAATGTCTTAATAAAGAAAGTGCCTTACCAACAAATACCCAAATGTTTTGGTCCTTCAGAGCCGGTTTCATCCGAATTTGGAAACTTCTAACTTTGCAAGGACTTCTAAAAATAACTTTTATCTGCCTCTATAGGATGTTATATGAAAATACATTGAAAGCGGTGGCGGTGCGCCCATAAAATGATAATATATAACCGAGTTTTATATGAAAATTTAAAGCATTAGGTGGGTTCATAAAAAATTAATTAGCGCTTAACCAATTAAGAACATATCCTGATATTCAAATATTTACATAAAGTTTTAATTACAATAAAATTAGCGCACAACCATCGGGGCCGAAGGAATATTGAAAAATAAAATTGTGCTTGATAGAATTGAGTGTTTTGTAACAATACTTAATTGGAAATTAAATTAATTAATGGATAATTGTAGGAAACGTGCTTCAATTGGAAGTTTTCATGCTTGCAACAGATATTTATTTATATACTCTTTAAATCTTAAAGCCGCATAAATTTGGGTTAAACATTCGAAGTTAATAAAATTATATTATGGTATTAGTGAAAATTTTGCTTCTATTTTAAAAGCTTACGAATATAACAAAGCATATAAACTAATTAAAAGATGTGGATGACCCACACAGCATTCTAATGGTCTTTTTGTGTAAAATAACCACACTTTGAGAAATTTTGAAAGAATAGAAAAAAATTGATCACGAGGCAGGATTCGAACCTGCGTTTCTTGCCTAACCGTAGCAACGCCTAGCCTCTCGGCCACCGGCTTATAAAGCATTTCAATGCTATAAAACTAAAAATTAAATTTAACCACACTTTATTATTTATCTCCATATCTCTCTTAATAAATAGAACAAGACCTTCCTTTTATTGGCTCATTGGCCTGGGCTTTGAGCAGTAGTTCCTGAGATTAGCTAACTTAATTATTTAGTTATTTAATTAGTTAACTGTTTAACTTTGATTGATTTATTGATAACCAAAGAGGACACAAACACTCAATATAATTACGCACAAATAGGCGGTGTTTTCACTAAGATCGAGCGAGCTTTATAATCTCTATATATAAAATTCACGTGTCACAATGTTAGTTACCGCACTCCTACGAAACAGTTGGACTGATTTTTATGAAATTTTATGTCGATATCGGGTAGGTCTGAGAATAGGCCAACATCTATTTTCATACCCCTAAATGATGAGTAATGACCGCCTCCTTGGTACAGTGGTTAACGCGTGAGCGTAGAACCGAGGGGTCCTGGGTTCGATTCCCGGTGGGGACGCTCAAAAAAAAAATGTCTCGGTCTGGCAGGACACAGAAGGCTGATCACCTACTTCCTAAAGAAAATCGATCAGTGAAACGGATGTACATCATCTGCCCCATACCCCACTAGGGGACACGGGACTTCACTTTTAAATGATGAGTAAGGCAGTATAGCGTATGCCGGGTCAGCTAGTATATAGATTTGTAACATTCTACCCTCCAAATTGTGCAGATCATGTTTTACAAATAACACCAATGTATAACCACTTTTCTTGCGAATAAATTAATTTCATTAAATTTCCGTAGGAGCGAGGACAGCGTAGTGCTGGGCGCGTCGTGCGGGCGCGCGCAGATGTTCTACCAAGAGAGCGGCCCCCGCGCCGCCGGCCCGCCGCCCCCCTCCGACATCCTCGCCACCGCGCCGCTGCGCGCGCGCCGCCGCTTGCACCGCGACCACTGCGCGCTGCTCATATAATGTGCACCTTGTGCTCTTGGGATACGGTTCACATCGCATCGCTACGGATAGTGTGCGGTGAAGTGGACTTTATTGTGTTGGTATAACATTCAAATTGAATTGACACCTCTAAAGAATATGGATACGGGTGATGGAATATAACTCATTTTATCATGATATCTTTAGGCAGAAGAAAGATATAGAATGCACTTTGCGGGAGTACGACTCAATTCTGGCTAACGTCTTGGCGTTATAATAGAATTTGAGAGTTGTTGCAAAGTGAACCTTATTGTGGAATACCATCTAATTTTGAGTGACTTCTAACTATTCACTAATTCTATTGAGAAACTGTATTTAAAACAAAGGACACCTCGTAAAAACATCTACTGTAAACTGGCCTGTACTGTGTCTAGTGAGATCTGTTACATTAACAGACATTGAGATTTGTGGTGATTTAACTTGGACCGTAATGAGTGCTGATAGATCTCAAATTGAAATGACATCTTGAAGAAACATCTCTACCATGTGTGCTATTATTAAGGGGACTAAAATATATGGTAATAGATCAAACTCCAGAAATACTTTGGCAGTGTTATAAGCTCTAATATTATTGAATCATTGAAATATGTAGAAACTCAAGTTGAAGCTAAATTACACCTTATCGCCATAGTTCTAGAGCTGACATTTGCTCCACATCCAGTTATAATAACGACCTGGACTCGGGATGACAACTATTTTATTAAAACTTGAAATTTAATACGACGTCAATTCGAACTATAATTTAATAGACGATTCTTCTTATATAAACCACATAGTTTAGAAATTAAAAAAAGCATGATTATAGGCATTGCAAAGTCAACCTTATCGTTATATAACAGGACTCAAACTTAATATTCTGACCATATAATTAGTTGAGATCCTCATGCCAAAGGTTTTTGCCATTTATTACTCTTCCTAGCAAAACATTCCTGTTATGGATCTCATGTTTTACAACTCTGGTTTATCAATGACCCTATAACTGAACATTTTAAATAATTTAATATTTTTGATAGGTATTAAAACATACAACTCTGCTATCTTGGAGTGAAAAAGGTTTGAATTTGAATTCAATAATTTAAGGCAAGGTTGCTTATAGAACTTGTTTAGTACTAAAACCGGGTCCTTTACCTTGGGTACCCGAAATAAATTTATAGTGTTGTCAGTTGACAACACACTCAAAAAAATAAGTATAAATTATTTAGTATTTGTAATACAGGTGTTTTTATTTAGAGTATTTAATTTTGAGCTCTCGTGTTAATTGAAGTATGCAAATACCAATGGTTTTGTGTTGTACGCTTTTCTCCATTTTATCATTCCAGTGTTATTTAGTCAGACAAGAGATTATACATGGCAGCATCATTATTTTATCTATCTGTTATAATATTTTAATGTTTTTATTTTATCTGTTCAGACTTTTAGCCTCTGGACAATAAATATAGACTTTCAACTGCATTGAAAATGTATTAATTCCATAATTTATACTTAGTCTTAGTTGTAGATACTGGATTAGTATTAAAGTAGGATTGTTATTTTTGTTCGTAGACATAACTTTAGATAGTAGAGCGACTGTTGTCCTCTTAAATCGGACGTTTAGAATTTTTCTATATTCGCTATAATATTTAACCTCCCTTTATCTATCCACAATATAACGCCATATTCAAAATAGTGAACTAAGTAGACCGTAAGTTTACATGATCCGTACATATCTATGATGCCATCTCGAAAAGTTAATTAAATTTATTTACAATATTTCGCAACAATTTAGAATTTTATTGCAAATCTCGTCTGATCTGTTTGACGTGAAGTTATTGCATTCAACTTTAAGGCAATCTTTATGTCGCATAGATTAGATATTACGTATGGCGTCCGAAACAATTTTAATTATCTTAATTCCAGCCATAGAAATGAAGCTATTTCTTATCTACGCTATGCTAGCTTGTACTGTCCGGCCATTTATCTACAGCTAGTCATGCTCAATCCAGCCGTCTGGTAGCTTCATGTTTCTTATTTGTGGGTCTTAGGCCTTCACCAACTTTGATTAAGGTAGATGCCAAACTAAATGCTACAAGTTTAGGTCTATCTGTATCTGCCTTTATCTTAAATATCGAAACCGTCTATTTTGTGTCAGTATTTAAGATTATTTTTGCATTCCATATTTGTTTCTTTAGATAGGTAACTAACTATTTATTCCATATTTCTAAAATGGGATTCTTGCAATATGTGTTATTATAATATATTTTATGTTGGTCTTGTCTTGTTTTTTTTTTATGGTAGCTATTATTTTTTAAGCTTAATTTTGAAATAAGAGTATAATAATTTATATTATCAGATTATTAATTTCTAACATTGTGAGTTTTTATTATAAATACTATCAATTATCGATGTCAAATAAAATGTCGTTACTTTATTCCATTGTTACCTATATTTTGTTCTCGTTTATTTCAGTATTAGATGTTGCATTTTATATACGTTTGTTTTTACCTAATATCTGCTAAGCATTGTGCAAATATAGATCTTACTAACTTTTTATTGTAATCATTACCATTGTATTCTATGCCTTGTCCAATTTTCTATAGCTACAAGTTTCTCATTAACAAAAAAAAAATATTGGCCAATTTCGTTGAAATTTAATACTAGTTAAAAATCATAAATTCTTTGTATTTCATTATACAGAAAAGCCAGTGAAATGAATACTTAACAACAGGAACCGTCTTCCGATGCGTAGTTATCTTTCAACTCCATACGTTATGCTTAAGCAATGGTGATGAATTATAATAAAATTTGTGTATCTCTCAGAGTTTGTATCTTTTGAACAGTATAACGTGTGTTGAGAAAATTTTGCCTATTTTTAAGTGGTACCAAAATCTTGCATGTTATGCATAGTTAATATGTGCAATTATATTATTTATATCTTTCTACAGACTCAGATCGTCAGATATGTCTATATGCTTCGACTTACTGGCAATGACTATTATTCAAGGCGTCCATACATTTTGTTCGTCGTATGATACTCAGCTTCGAACAGCTGCGCAATGCCATCTTAGAAACAGTGCCAATACAGAATGTTTGCGATATTTATTTATACTTCTATTATACATAGATATTTTTAAGAACTTTTAAACCCGATAGTGAGATTTTTTGTTAACTTTACTCGTACGTGTAATACAATATACTGAGAATAAAATATTACAAATATATTGGGTGGTTTTATTTCATACATAGATATTATGAAAAACGAACTATATACATATGTTTTACTACGCGTATATACTTGATTCCTTTACATTACACATAGTATGTATGTCCCAAGATAGGTGATTGAAAACAGGCTTCCCCCAAGCTTGTAAGTAATAGAAAGGTCATTGGGCATATTTGACACGGTTCATTAAAGCTTGCGAACAAGAACCGAAGGTATTTATGTATTCGAACTTGGCCCTATTTTACCTTTTATACAGATATTTTTCAGTCTAAGTGGCGGGAAAAAGATATTGAACATTTATTATATACTTATTTACAATAATAATGACATAAGTGAATGAATTTGTTTTAGTATAATTCAGTAACCCTTATTATAACAATTTGCCAATTAATTTTGATTGAGCACAATAATAATTTGTAGAATTGTATTTTTTTATTTTCATTTTTATATCGGTATAATACTTTCAGTTAGAACTCCAAATTTACTAAAGTTGGGCCAATATAGTAAACATCAAAAAAGAATGTGGACTTTACCGTGCTGGATACGTCGTAAATTATATGCCTAATAAGAATGTCTTTAAAACGCTTTTTTAACATTGTTTCAAAGACTCCTCCATTGTAAACATGAAAAATGCTCAAATACGTTTGTGGATGCCGCGGGTCAAATGCCAGAACAATACCCAATGACCCTTATCAATATAATCAAAGGTATTTATGCAATTCCTTCAGAAATATTAATTCAAATATATCATATCATACTGTGTGATCTACTAGAGACAGGATGTTGAGTGGATAGATAAGGTGGGAGAGACTACGATGAAGAAGAATAACATGTTATTTAAAAAAATCATTATTTATTAACAACTCGTTCACAACACAAGTCTACACTAAAATACGATATCACCAAACTAAATAATAATAATAATAATATATAAAATACAAAATACTACGGAATCGAACAGAAATACGCACGAGTCACTCAAAAAATATCTGTGTGTGGGGTGTGTTAATGTATTGGAAACAATTTGTTGAAAGAATATGATCTGAGGGCAATCTTCTTCGTGGTCGACTCACACGCGACTTCGACACGATCATATTCTTTACAAGTTTCGCGAAACTTCGGTTCTGGCCGGTAGCGCGAGCTCAAGCCGGCGGCCCCTTCTTTCGGCGACCAATATAGATTTCAAAATTCAAAACTTCAACACAGTTAGTTTTTCAAGGAACTTCATCCTTTACTTCTTGTTTCAATACCTTTTCAAACAAACAAAATCAATATTAGACTTAGTTGTAAATCTTTATTATCATCTAATATTTTATTACATCTAGTGGCGTCTAACGTAACGCTAACTTACAACTAGAACCCTTATCACTCGTGAGCTAACACTATTGACTGTTTTAAACCGGTCACAACAGGTACTGTTTAAATGCATTTCCGGCTACATTTGGGAAGTGGTGGTGTATAAAAAATGTCTGAAGTGACGTCACCGTCGCGAGACTAATACCGACCTGCAAAGTCAAAGAGCAATGTAATCACGCTGCACGCCGACTCCCTATCTCTGCCCGAATGGAGGGGACCAAGCTTAACGCATAAAAAGCATTATTACAAAATCATAATACGCTGCTTAAAAATGTTTTAAATTATTTTTTAAACCAAAATTACACTTTCGTTCACTCCATATAACAATGCAATGTGAAAGAAAATGCTGGAAAACGGGTCCATGATCTCCCCCTCCATTCCTCTAAGATAAGGGATCTGACCAACACACAATACAATCGGGATACCATCGGTCCAAGTGTTTGAACATGAATTTTAAACAGATTCATTCGACCAGAATGCATTTACCACAACTACCTCCCATTTCCTAAACACATTCTGGTAAAATTCAACACAAACATTTAAGATAAACAAAAGAGAATAGCAGAAATACGTACAGGGATATTTATTAAAGACAACACATTCAATGCTGACATAATATACATGCATTTTTACTTTAAACATATATACATACTTACATAAGCACCAAAATGCGTGCATAGTAATATCTCTTTCATATAAATATCTCCGACATTTAATATTTGAGGTATATTTTCATGCAAATGAAGATAAAAACGAGGAATTTACCTTCATTTATTTACATATTGAAACTTACCGGTTTTGACTCCATTAGAAACTACAGATGTGAGATTTCAAATCTGTATGTATTGTATATACAAACGCAGAGCAAAAAAAAAGACATCGTCAAACTGTAATGAGCTGTTTTTCTTTGAAGTTGTATAATAAAAAAAAATTCAGACACTAACAACAAAATTCTTAAAATAAAATAATTATTTTTCTTGTCCAAGTGATTAGACATAAGTATTTTTATGTTTTTAATTTTAATCAGTGACCGTCGTTCGCTCTGCATTTGGTATACTAAACTTGCGAGGTTTGATCAATCTCAAACTCAAACATTCAAGTACTGTAGAGGCGAGAACGCATTTGACAAAGGAACTACAGCGAAACAAAGTAGGATATAAAATTCTAATATTCTGTTTGTTGCGCTGTAGTTGAGCATAATTGCTTAATGGGAAGCGAGGATGGCTTAGCTACCGGGAGTTATAAAGCCAGGTGCAACTTACGGGGGTGCTTGTATACTTTATAGTGACGTGCATCTTTCACTCGGTTTTGCGTAGTGACAATATGACAGTCACATCTATTTAGAGACGCGGTATGGCGGTACGGGCGGTGTCGCTGGCCTGGTGTCACTTACGCAGAGAGAAGCCGCGCTTGCGACGTTGCTGCTGTACCGTTGCACGGTAGCGCGCAAGGTACGGCGGTACGGTGGTACGGCGGTATCACTTACGCGGCGAGTAGGAGCGCTCCCGCTCGTAGCGGCGCGAGCGGCGGTAGTGCGGCGAGGGCGAGCGGTGCCGGTAGCCGCGCGCGTAGTAGTCGCGCTCCCGGTACCCGCCGCCGCCGCCGCCGCCGCGGTAGTAGTAGTCGCTGTAATGGTACGGCGGTATGAGAGTACTGTTGAAACAGTGGCGGTAATACCAGGGCGGTATATTAGTACCGATAAATGAATCATAAAACCATTGAACCCTAACCAATAGCAAAATTACAAAGCTGGTTTTATAGAAAAGTAGGCGAATACTCTCAAATAACGCAACACAAGTAAAGTTGTATTGACTTTAATAAATAAACTATAAACATTTCATGGACATAAAATTGAACGAAGAATTATCAAAGTAGTCTTAACAAAGGGGCTACCGTGAAACAAAATATTCAATATCTAATTTTATTCACTTAAATGTAATATAAAACACAACTCACTCTCTGTCGCGACCGCGTCTGTCATATCCATTGTCGCCTCGTCCGAGACTGAAAAGATCACAAACCATGAATGAAAAATTTCATTTTAAACAAAATAAGAAGACTACATTTTCTTTCCATAAATCAACACGAATACTCAAGCAATATTACTAAATCTATGTGTAAGTGAAGTCCCGTTTCCCCAAGTAGTAGTATGGGACAGATGATTCACTGATCGATTTTCCTCTGTGTCCTACCAAACCGAGAATTTTTTTTCAAGCGTCCCCACCGGGAATCGAGCCCAAGACCACTCGTTTCTACGATCAGTCACGCGTTAACCTTTGTACCGAGAAGGCGGCCTACTCACTGTGTAGGTTTCCCCATATAGATCCCGGGCGTGGGCGTGTGCGCCCTCTGCGTGATAGAGAAGTCAACCCGAATCCTCCTGCCGTCGATCTCCATGCCTGTGCACTCGTTCTTCGCCACTTTGGCGTTCTCTTGTGACTCAAAATAGACGAAGCAGAAACCGCGGGAGCGTCCAGTCTGTGGGAACATCATAATATATTAATCATCCACTAATAAAGAGGCCAAAAAACTCATCATAATATTCAATTAAGTGACAAGAAACTAATTAAAGTTAACTAAATGAACTAGCATAATAAACAATTGAAATTGTGATAAGACAAAGAGTGACATCAATTGATAATAGCTTCTTAGAAACTTGAGTGTCTAATCTAGACCTTCTTAAAATTCATGTTGATTGCATTTCTAAAAGCATTCAACAAATTATATCAGCTTTACACACCTTTGCGTCAATAACAACTTGAACTTTGTCAACTTGGCCATATTTGGAGAAAATATGATGAATTTGCTGTTCCGTAGTATAGAGACTCAGTCCAAAAACTCCGAGGCACCGGGATGGTGTTGGGTTCTCCTGAAAAAAAAGAGCACTAAAACTTGTGGTATGGCGCCGCTTTCTTATATATAATTTTGATACACAAATAAGCCCATTGATTTTGTCCTATTTTACTTTAATCTAGTAAGGGAACAAAAAAAACTCATAATCCTCATAGTTGTTTCATACATATATTGAAGAATATAGAAAAAAAATTACTTCAAAATATAGCATCTCACAAATGTACAAGAGCAATTATGGGTTAGTGACTAGATTAATTATCTACATCACCACAGCTCCAATAGATGAAAGATTTGAGGAAACTAGCATGTCCATGAATCAAAAGCTGTCAAAACAACAAGTGATATCAGTCACCCCCACCATACGGTGTAGTGGGATATCACATGATAAAAAAGCCTGTGTTGAAAGCCTGTGTCCTTGCAGTGGCGATAATTATTATGTACTGATAATGACAGCATATGAAATTGTAATAATTTTGTATTTGACTAACATAATATTGGTTAATAAGACAAAGCGAAAATGTTCATAATAATATGAATCCAAGATGAAATAATGAACAAAATTACATGCATGCAAATCCTTATAAGTTATAATATAATAAATAACCCTTCCAAGTGGTTGGGTAAAAGAGCAAATGAGTGTTTTGCAGTGTTTTGTTACATTTTATGAAATTTTTATGAATAAACAATATACATGAGTGTAACTCTATGATGTTACTCAATAAGCTAAAGCCCTCTTATTAATTCTGGATACAAAATTGAGTGTTATTAAGTAATGTTTATATTGTTATACTTTTAAACTAATGTTACAGAGAACTGTACAAATGGGCCTTTAGTAAACCAACGGATTTTCCAGCTAGCTTACTCTAATTCCACTCTTTACTATTCCAACATATAGGATACAAATACGAAAAGGCAGTTCGTACAAGCATTTCTCTGTTGGAATCCGACATGTTACCACAGGCTTCACTACAGTAGTTAACTTTTCATGTAGAAACAAACGTCGAAAATTAAATATTTATTATAATTAGTATTTTCTTTGATGAATATAACATCATTAGCTTAAGGACTCGCTAAACGAACATTATTCATTAATTATTCATAAACACTGGTATTGATAACAGTAATGATGGATAATTAACCATTGTATAGAGAACACAACGAATAAACTAAATCATTAATGACATCATGAAACCAAATAATCAAAACATTGCACAAATCCCACTCCAGCCCAGCTTATCACTAGCATGCACAAACAGTTGGCATCGACAAATCAAACTTACACCACTCACCCTGTCGCCCATGTGCCGCCGCCGCGACGACATGGGGCTGTGCGAGTGGGAGCGGCCGCGCGGCGTGTACGAGCGCGAGCGCGAGCGCGAGTAGCGCGACGAGCGATAGCGCCGCGGCGACACTGAGCGCGAACGCGTCCTGGACACACACGTCTTATATGCATGACTGCTGTTGGCTTTGCTTGGCTCGGGTTGACGCTGATCGTCAGACCTGGAGTTTTTGTTGATGGAATTGCAGTTAGACCAATGATTTTGATCGAGGTCCCACCTTAATGTCCCACATTAATGTGATCTGAATTGGGACAATCCTACTTGAAAGATACATACATATTGCCTTTAAAAGATACTATAAGACTTGACTAGCTGACCCATGGGGATTTACCCACATGATACATGGCATTCCAAACTCTTAGTCTTTCAAATAAAAAG
This sequence comes from Zerene cesonia, assembly GCF_012273895.1. Taxonomy (NCBI): domain Eukaryota; kingdom Metazoa; phylum Arthropoda; class Insecta; order Lepidoptera; family Pieridae; genus Zerene; species Zerene cesonia. The sequence continues at coordinate 1,705,873 of NW_024045134.1, read as the reverse complement.
GAATATTCAACATGAAAATAACATGTCCATTCAATCCAGTAATTCCTGCGATTATCAATGCAACAAATAAATTCTGAAATTTAATATTATCAGAATATATTACAAGTGTGAATGGAACTTAAATCTTAACACTATGGTTCCACATATTGTGTTTAGAATGTTCATATAATATAGCAAAACATACTGTAATGACAATTATTTACAGAAAAGACTGTAACACTTCAACTCCATTTTTATTATAAAAACCTTTATAGCTTATTTTAATAAACATTTGATTGAACTAAATTCTTTGTTCACATTTATATGTATTCAGGTATACATAGTTATTATTAACACCAGAAATTGTTGTAAAAAAAACCCAATATACCTCCAACTTCCTTAAAGTTCATTCTTTAGATGCATTCATAACAGAAATGCAACGTAAGAATGTGTTTTCAATCAACACAACAAAAATGTGTTTAATGTGGTGTTCACATAATATCCTGTTCAATTTTACAGGCAGGTTGCTGAATTTTACAATGTACATTTGCATTACAAGTTTTATTTTTACATATCTTCATTGCATATTCACTGATAACACTATGATTATATGTTAACATTATAAGAAACTACTAGACTTAATTAAAATTTTCTGCCTCTTTCGTCAATTAATATCCAGTTCTAGATTTGTATCTAATAGTTCCTATTCCCTTTTCCAAGATGAAAACTTGGGTCTCAAAAGAGATTTTTTTATTATATATTATATTATTCATCAAATAATTGGAAATTTGTTCCTCAACTAGTTTGATTAATGTGCAGAACTTTAAATAAAAGAAAACTATTATTACATTTTTCTTTATATGATGTCAGATAACTGTAATTCAGCACAGTATCAATTTTTCAATTATCGTAAAAATGAACCAAGCGTAATCCTTATCAGTAATGTTTCTGTTATTGATAAAACAATGTGTGTTTTATTGATCAAACATGCAGATTGCCTATTATTTTGTATGTTTTGAGCGGGATTAAAAATCATGCAATGAACAAATTAATTGTAATATGATATTATATTACAATTTGAAATAATATTTCATCATTAGTAGTATTCACACCACTAGTATTTTCATATCATAAAAAAAACTCAGTTGTGTAGGCGTATAATATTCCAAACTTCTACAAAATTATTCTAAATTGCGGTATCGTTTTTTAATATATTATTGCGCAACCCGTTGCCTTGACAGCGAGGTTATATCGATAAAAAACAACTACGGAAATGCTATCATAATGATGCTTATAACCAGAAATCGCTACATTAATAATCTTTGGTTATAATTTCGACAATAATCAAAACAATGCTCTAATTGTCGACTTACGGGCTCCTGTACTTCCGGCTTGACGTTTTTGGCGGCGGCGGTGTTCTGGACCGGCTTCTGGTGTGTCCCCGAGACATCGTCGGTGGCTTTGGTACTGGCTCCCGAGACCCGTTACGGGTCCTCGAGCGGCTTCTCTGAAATTACCAAAAATACATTCGTACCAAATAACCTTACGCGCCCCGGCGAAATAAAACGAACTAAGTTTAACCATTAACTAAAAAGTCAAGTTAATTATAGTACCTCTCGATCCGACATGCTGCACAAAACAAAAGAAATAACAAAACGTCTACTATTATTGAATAAGCACTATTACTCTACTTTTAGATCGCAGTTAAAAACAAAACCGATCATGCGAACGCCGACAACGCGGTCGAGAAAGAAACAAAATGGCGTCTGTCTGCATCCACAACCACAACTCGAAGCGGCGTGCAACCACAGACAACATATAATTTTTTTATCTAGATCGAAAGAAAATAACCTCAGTCCGAAAAAAATACCCATTATTTCTTAATAATTATGCTTATAAACACATATCTATAGTTATTGTATTATAATTCATATTGTTAGAGTAAAACTATAAACCGTTTTGTTACGATTAATATCCGTTTTTTCTAGACTTCTTTCGTGGCGTTACGTTCGTACTTTACAATTATATTCAATACTAGCCGCCCCGTTTCACCCGTATACATATGTACCCTATTATTATACTGATAGAATTTTTCAAACAAATCGGACCAGTAGTTCTTGAGATTAGTGCGTTCAAACAAACAAACAAACTCTTTAGCTTTATAATATTACCAGCGGCCCGGCCCGGCTTCGCTCGTGGTACATATATAGCCTATAGCATTCCTCAATAAATGGGCTTTCTAACACTGACAGAATTTTTAAAATCAAACTAGCAGTTTCTGAGATTAGTGCTTCAAATTCTTTTCAGATGTCAAAATGATGTCATCATAATATGTCAAAGTCATATGTCACAATAAATTCGAAATTCGGGAATTATTTCGCGTGGACGTGGAAATGTTCATTGTTTTATTAAATTAGAAATAGAAAGAATAATTAAATCATGAGTGACAAAGATGCCCAAAACTGTCCCCCAGGCGACCAACCACAAGAAAAGTCCGCTAAACAATTGGAAAAAGAAGCTAAAAAGGCTGCTAAATTAGAAAAACTTAAAGCCAAATTGGATAAGAAAAGTACTGCGCCAGCTGCACCAAAAGAAAAAGCTGAGGTAGATTTTGTACTGTACGCGTGACTCTCCCAAGTCCGTAAATTTTTTATACACAGTTTAAAAATCAAAATAAATAGTGCACAAATTTGTAGGTTAGAAAATGTTTAGGTGAAAGGAATCTTACGTGTATTGTTTGAACGTTGCATCATTTCCTGAATGCGTACGTTTTTCCCATACGCTAACATTAATTCTACTACAATGCCTCCATCATTACATCTATAGTATGCCATAGTCATCTTCTATAGTTAATTTCATTCATAGAACTTTCACACCACTTAAAAAGATGTAATTTAACTATTTGATAAATCAGTTACATCACATTTTATAGAAAAAAGTTAAAGAAACAAAGGAAAGTGCAGTATATACAGCAAATACTGCACCTGGAGACAAAAAAGACATCAATGGTCCTATGCCAGACGCTTACAGCCCCAAGTATGTTGAGGCTGCATGGTATTCATGGTGGGAGAAGCAAGGATTCTTCAAACCTGAGTACGGGGTTAGTAATATATTCTTGCTTGCTTGCTTCTAACTTTATATTTGAATGTGTTTTTAATTTCAATGAAGGGTTTTTGAGTTTCATTTATTTACATTCTACTTGCATTATCACATTGCCTGTGATAAGAAAATGTATAAACAAAAATTGCATAATCTCACTTTTATTAATTCATGTATTGTATAATTTTAAGCTAATATCTCTAGTAATATAATAAATATTAATGTAAGTTTGTCTATTCAGCATTCACTCCAAAGATACAAACTAATTTGGTATTTTTAGATTTTGTTGATTTATATTTGATACAGAGATAGTTTGGCACCAAAAAGGATATTGGTGTTTTTATTCTAGCAATCCCATGGGACTGGGGTAAAATTTAAATATTGTTTATCTTTTCCTTTGACTGCACAGGCCAAGCCACGGGCAGAAAGCTGGTGAAAAAGTAAAAAAAAAGATTAATTGGTTATTTAGAAGATCATTCAGTAATTTAAGAAATATTCTTGTATCATATGTTATTTAAACGGCTACTCCTTTTCAGAAAAAGTCTGTATTGGAGCCAAACCCCAATGGTCAATTTATTATGGTCATTCCACCACCAAATGTGACAGGGAGCTTGCATCTCGGCCATGCTCTCACAAATGCCGTTGAAGATGCTATTACCAGATGGCACAGGTGATATTTTCATTTAAATTTTATTATAAGAAAATAGTTAATAGCTGAATATTAATTTTATGTGTAGTGTAAATTGTTTTCTTTTAACAAATAATATTATTTTTTTAATTGGTTGCATAGTTTCAGACAAATAATTATTAAATAATTTTAAACTAATGAAAGTATTGTCGTCTTCAATAGAGCCCAGACAAACTGGATCACTTAAAATTTGAACAGTACACATGAAAATCTATTTTGAAAGTTTGCATTAGAAAATAATGCATAAAGCTTTTTTACAGAATGAATGGTCGAACAACTCTTTGGAATCCCGGCTGCGATCACGCCGGTATCGCGACGCAGGTTGTGGTGGAGAAGAAGTTATGGAGAGAGGAGAAGAAGACAAGACATGAGCTGGGTAGAGAGGAGTTTATCAAGCGTGTCTGGAAATGGAAAGAAGAGTGAGTTTGTTATTGGTTGTACTAAAATGAAAACTGATTTTTTTTAAACTAATTAGTCATAAAAAGTGTGAGTTACTGTCCATGTCAATCAAAGTAAATGTTTAATGATTTAATACAAAGCTATTGGTAATTTAAAATTAATTTTAAAATATTGCAAAAAGAACGCTAAAAACAGTTTGGCAAACACATACAGATTGAATCACACTATTGACCATAAACATTTCCAGAAAAGGTGGCCGAATCTATGAACAGCTGCGTTCGCTTGGTTCATCCCTAGACTGGTCGAGAGAACGGTTCACAATGGACCCGGTGATGTGCCGAGCTGTGAATGAAGCATTCATTCGTTTACATGACTCCGGTGATATATACCGGGCTAACAGACTCGTGAACTGGTCGTGTACTTTGAAGAGCGCCATCTCCGATATTGAAGTGGACAAAGTGGAATTGCCTGGACGTACTATGTTGTCTATTCCGGGTTACGATAATAAAGTAAGTTGTGGAATAATAAATCCTATTTAGTTTGCAAGATGGTTGAATTTGTAATAACAGGGGCTGTTTATAGGTAGTGAAATAATCCTACTTCCTGCTAATAGTATAAACTTCTGGGTGTTTGTTACTCTTTCAGGTGAAATCAATTTAACATATCTCTATGAAATTTGGTACAGATCGTTTATAGTCTGGATTTAATGTTCTCTCAATTGAATTTCCATTAGTTACATGAACAGCACCATTCGTCAATATATATTAGTTCCATAACAACTTCAACCAAATAGATCAAAATATTTTACGATTATAATGTAAAGGTGGAATTTGGTGTGCTGGTGCACTTCGCCTATCGAGCTGAAGATGGCGGTGCTGAAGTGGTGGTGGCCACCACTCGTGTTGAGACCATGCTGGGTGACGTGGCTGTAGCCGTGCATCCCAATGATGAGAGGTAGACCATGTCATTGTTTATACGAACAATGTGTCCCCTTTTGTTGTATGGGTGACGATGAAATTCATGTTTTGCTGATCAATTTAGAACAGAAGAGTATAATGTCAAAGAAATCAATGAATCGTCTTCTGTGTCCTACATGCTTCTGTATGAGCTAGACTCTTATTGAGCTAGCTACTTAACAGTTCTACACTTAACCACTGTATCAAAAAGGTGATCATCTAATCTAGCAGTTTTATATTATTTTGGTATCATAACATTTATATTTACCTTATAATAAAAAATGAAAAATGTAAATATTTCCTTTTTTATATTTATTTTATTCTTTTTTTCTATTTTTTACATTTAAGCTTAGTCGAATGCCTAAAAAACTTATGTGACTATTATATTTTCATAGATGATTTGCTTTATTTTCGTAAATATTTGGTATTTTATTCAAATCCACCAAATATGAAAGACAGCTATTTTTTGTCAGAATGTAAGAACGCATCCTTAATCAGTTTTCCCCGACCAACATGTAGACTTGACTTAGTTACTCCTGAAAATTTTGTTCCCAGATACAAGAGTTTAATAGGCAAGATGCTGGTCCATCCAATTCTGAACAGGAAGCTGCCTGTGATCGCTGACGAGTACGTCGACATGACTTTTGGAACTGGTGTGTGATTTGTTTTAATCTATTATTACGCGCTTTTGATTAGCTTTTCTTGTATGTTTGTATATTTCATCATCATCATCATCATCATTATCATCATCATCATCATCACCATCATCACCATCATCATGAGCCCATATATATTCCCACTGCTGGGACACAGGCCTCCTATGAGAGTTCAGGCCATAATCCACCACGCTGGCAAAGTGCGGGTTGGCAGATGTCACATGTCGTTGAACTTTTGATTCTTGGACATGCCGGTTTCCTCACAATGTTTTCCTTCACCGTTTTTCAAGCAGTGGTGATGTTATCCACATGTGCAGATTTATTTCCTGCACGCCCGCCCGGTCTCGAACCCCGACTTATCGATTTGAAGTCCAACATTTTCACCACTGAGCCACCACTGCTTGTTTGTATATTTAATAGCTTTGAAATTCATTATAAGTGATATTTTTTTTATTTTAAACAATAAGAAAAACTTCAATCACGAGACGGGATTCGAACCCGCTCATCCTTCTGCCAAACCGTAGCAACGCTTATTATAAAATAAAGTACATAATTTTTTTATACTAAGCGTTGCTACGGATACATTGATATAAGTGTGTTAAACACTCAGGTGCCGTGAAAATAACGCCCGCCCACGATCAGAACGACTATGAGATCGGGAAGCGGCACAATCTGCCCTTCATCAACATATTCGACGACGAGGGCAAGCTGCTGGACAATTGTGGACCTTTCTCGGTAAGACATAGAGTCTATACTTCTGTTCTTATGTGCTTCTGTTGTAGCTATAAATAATATAATGTTCGTAGATTTATGGGTTGCTTATTGAAAGAAAGATAGAAAAAAGAAAACATGTTAACGTGCTCTTTAGCTTAGCTCTTTGTGTCGCGAGTCCGACTCGCACTTCACCGGTTTTTTTTCCTGTTAATACATAAAGAAAGAATGAAAGAAATAATGTTTATTTAACACCACCACATTTACACACAGCTAAATTAAAATCAAAAAGTGAACGTATGACTAAACGGTGTGGTGCTTAAAAGGGTAACTACTCAGCGTGTGCTACGCGTAATGCGCAGCGCTGATTTTCAGTAGCCCCTTGTTGGAGTGCCAGTCAAAAGAAATAAACATACATGCATACATTATATAAACAATACAAACATACTTATAGATATTTTAAAAGCAAATTCTTATTTAAACTGAATATTATATATATATTGAAAGAAAGATAGAAAAAAGAAAACACGTTAACGTGAGAAATGAGAAATTTTGAAAGAATAGAAAAAATTTGATCACGAGGCAGGATTCGAACCTGCGTTTCTTGCCTAACCGTAGCAACGCCTAGCCTCTTTATTAAAAATTAAAAAAAAAACACGTTAACGTGCTCTTTAGCTTATTTGTAAAGGACCCCTTTGTGTCGCGAGTCCGACTCGCACTTCACCGGTTTTTTTTCCTGTAATACACGTACAGTTATTTTTTTTTTGTATTTTCTTATGTTTGATTTCACGCGAGTATGAAGAAATTTAGAAATTATGTGTTATGGTGGTGGTCGTCCCCGTGACCACGTTCGCTGTAAAGTGTTCGAAACGTCGGTTTAATAATATAATGAATAAATCGCGTTTAAAATCCGTTAAAAAGTTTTTAATTTCTAACTTTTTTTTTTCAACCATTTAGGGCAAAAAGCGTTTCGACGTTCGCCGCGAGATAATTAAAGTGCTAGAAGAGAAGAAATTGTACCGCGAGACGAAAGACCACGCGATGGTGGTGCCGCTCTGCAGCCGCTCCAAGGACGTGGTGGAGCCCATGCTGAAGCCGCAGTGGTGAGGAACTCTCCGAATGGAAAATGGAAATTCCGCTCGGAAATATTGCTTTTGCTATGGTGTTTTAAGTTTTGAGTGAATGGATGTGGTGCGATCGGACGATTCGTTAACTAAAGATATTTTTGCTTTATATTTTGAAGTTTCACAAGCATTTAAAGAATTTAAAATATTGTCCATGGTGAAAATTATTTGAACCACGTAATTAATTATAATGTTTATGTGTATTTTATTATTATAATTTACAATTCTCTGTAAATGATGATTAAAAAGTTGATTTATTTGTTAAACGAAAAAGAAAATGTCTCTCAGGTATATACGCTGCGACAAAATGGCCGCGGACGCGATCCAAGCGGTGAAAAATGGCGATCTGAAGATAATACCGGATTCCCACGAGAAGACCTGGTACCACTGGATGGAGAACATACGGGACTGGTGCATCTCGCGCCAGCTCTGGTGGGGCCACCAGATACCCGCGTACCGGGTAACTGTGCCGGAAAAGGTGAGGTTATGTATTTTGGTTGGGGTAGGTGTTGGTTCGGAGGAAACCAAATTATATGTATTTAAATAGTTACAATGACGTTTTCAGTTTGTTTCGGGAGCTTCAAGATTCATGCGATAGATTTAAGTTTTAAACTTATATGTATGTTAGTGGTTTAATATTTATTTCCTACTAGCTGTTGCCTGCGCGCTCGCGTGGTCAAAAAAATTTTTTCCCAGTGTAAACTTTCATAACCTATTTTATCCTTTTGGGGGTAGAATTTATCAAGATTCTTTCTTAGCAGATGCCTACATTGTAGCGGCTATCTGCATGCCAAATTTCAGCCCGATCGGTCCAGTAGTTTGGGCTGTGCGTTGATGGATCAGTACCAACTATGCGTTTTATATATTGAGATGTAAGATTGGCCGTGAGCTGCGTGAAAAAAATTATATAAACAATACAACTAGCTGCACGCCCCGGTTCCGCCCGGATAGTCATTTATCGTATTTGTAATAATATAAAATATAATAACTTTAAGCTGGATCAAACTGCACGTGGTGTGCAAACTTTTATTAAAATCGGTTGAATAGTGAAGCAATCCATAACGAACATACAATGTTACTAATAAAGCTGAAGAGTTTGTTTGTTTGAACGCACTTATCTTAGGAACTACTGGTCCGATTTGAAAAGTTCTTTAAGTGTTAGATAGCCCATTTATCGAGGAGGGCTATAGGCTATATATGTACCGCGATAAATATAAATACGGATATGAAGGGCAGCGAGGCGAGCGCGGGCGGCCGGCCGCAGCGGCGGCGCACGCGCACGGGGCGGCGCAAGGCGGCGCGCCGCGTGCGCCCGCGCGCGCGCCCGCCGCACGTACGTACGCATGCTCGGAACGCGCGCGTTCGGAAATTGTGTTAGCTTGTTTGTCGTTTGGTTTTGACCTGTGTTGTATGGGTTCTTGTTCGCTCTAAATATGTAGATTATGAAAAAAATTTTGAGAGAATAGAAAAAATTCGATCACGGGACGGGATTCGAACCCGCGTTTCATGCCTAACCGTAGCAACGCCTAGCCTCTCGGCCACCCGTGATCCTGCCACAGTAATCGAATTTCTTCTACTCTTTCGGTTTCATGTGCCTAAGGGGCACCCCACGCCATCTATTGAGATGATTAAGAACCATCACAACCAATACGAAACATATGTTGATTATGTTTTATATTTTATTATGATTCCGTGTGTATAATTTTTTTTTTTTTAGATTTCGTACTAGATAGTTTTTTGCGCTAATACAGTTAGAGAGAATAGATAGGGTTTTTGTTTATGTTACGCTTATTTTGAAATGCGTTTTGCATTCGTGCGATTTATTACTAAATAGAATTTTCTGTGCACATTTCTTGCATATAGAGCTGCGTCTTCGATTTTATTTTAAATGTTTTTTTCGCGTGATGTTTTTCAGCTTTAATTTTTTACCTTTGTTGCATACTTGTGATTTTTGAATAAATAGATGGTAGTGTTGTGCATATTTTTAAATTACTATTTTTTTTTTGTTTTTGACGTTTTGTCGGTTCTAACTTAATTTTTTGCGGACCCTCCATTATATTGCTTTTTATTAACATATTTTTTTTATTAAGAAGAATATGCTGACGCTAGTCTTTTTTAATAAAGTAGGCGTTATCATGCGACTAAACGCTTGCGTACATTTATTAATCTATTTATAATAGCCTCTATTTCTACACACGCTAGTTAACTTACTAATTATAAATTTTCATATCCAATCTTTTATCTAGACCCATACATGTGTAAAACTAGAAAAATTTTAATTTATGTTACAGTCTACTAATATTATAAATGCGAAAGTTTGCGAGGATGTGTATACACACAAAAGTAATAAACATACGTTTATTACTTTTTCACGCAAAAACTACTGAACCGTTTGCAATTACATGTGGCACGTACATAGCGGAACAACTCCAATAACACATAAGCAACTTTTTATCCCGATATTCCTACGGGACACAGGCTTACGCGGGTGACAGCTAGTATGTATATAATGCTGTGCTGTCTTTATTCAAAATTCAATAAATGCAAAAGTTATTCTGTTTGTCTGTCTGTCTCTTCTTCACACCTAACTGAAAAGATTACATGAAATTTGATACAGAGATTCCTCAGGTAGAAAGCTAGAAAGCTTTCGTTTTGTAATTGTATTGCGCTTGTACTTTTAATATGTGATAATAGAAACGCAAAAAAATACACATTACTCAATGAAACAATCCAATGTACTGTAACAATGTATTATTTTGAATATTTTTCTTCAACATTAACTCCCACATAACCAACACGTCTATGCACCAACCTTTCAAAGGTCTACTCCAAGAAAAACACTACTCTTACTCTTACTCTTACTACTACTTACTACTCTTGGTACGGTACTCTTCCAAGAAAAACATTTCAAATGTTCAATTTTTTTCTCCAAATCTTTCGAATTCTTGTAGACTGAAGAACTTTGGGTATCAGCGCACTCGCAGGCGGAAGCGTTGCAAAAAGCATCGGCGAAGTACAACGCCCCAGTGGAGGACATAACCCTGAAGCGAGATGATGATGTACTGGACACCTGGTTCTCGTCAGGGCTGTTCCCGTTCGCTATATTCGGCTGGCCGGATAATACTGATGATTTGAAGGTGAGATAATTGTCTGTCTGTATGTATAGTATACTAAGATGTATTTTCTTAAGTTATAGAGACACACACATGCTGTGTTGTACACACCCCAGAATGACCTTGGAAAAGTCGGGTAATTGCCCGAGTCGTGTGGGTGAGTGAGAAATAATCAGTTATATACAGACGAAAGTTGAGATTGAGACAGGAAGGATCTGTGATCTCTCTCCTTCTCTCTCGTACAGATTTATAGCGATATAAAAATACATGTCTTTAAAAAGACGGGCCCATACCGTGGCATAATTTCTATCGGTCATGTTTATTTCTTCTGTCCTTTACTTTCTAGTGAAAGTCCTATTTAAAATGGACTAGACATTTAGAGACTAGAGATCCCGAAACAAGAGAGTTTTTTTTGTAAGTTTACTTAGTATCCTGTTCATTATTAAAACTTGAGACATTACTTTAAAGTATATACCTTATACGCTTATAACTTTATAGTAGCGGCAGAACAAGTAACGTACTACGTAGGTTAATGGATTCAATAAGTAAGTTAAGTTTTAATTTAAAGTCGTCCTAAGTTTGAGTTTATTTCGCAGGCTTTCTACCCGACAACATTGCTGGAGACTGGCCATGACATCCTGTTCTTCTGGGTGGCGAGGATGGTCTTCTTTGGCCAGCGGCTTATGGGCAAATTACCTTTCAAGTGAGCTTTATAAAATACCTTCAAAATGAGGATACCTTCTAGGAAACTAGGACATCCAGTAGGCTGATCTTGAGGATACCTTCCTATTTGATGCAATTATATTCTTTTACATAGTGTATTATATATTTACGGTAGTTCTACTAATTGAAGTGTATAGTCCTACTTCTTATCCTATCCTACTAATATTATAAATGCGAAAGTTTGTAAGGATGTGTGTGTGTGTGTGTTTGTTGCTCTTTCACGGAAAATCTACTGAACCGATTGCTGTGAAGTTTGGTAAATAGACAGCTGGACAATTGGAATAACATAAAGGCAATTTTTTATCCCGATATTCTTACGGGATACGGACTAATGCGGGTGAAACAGCGGGGCGCAGCTAGTAACATATAAAAGTCACCTTTCAATGCATTTTATTGGTTCATAATTTTGCAGGACACTTCCTCATAACACTCCATATTTTTTCCAGGGAAGTCTACCTCCACCCCATGGTGCGGGACGCGCACGGCCGGAAGATGTCCAAATCGCTGGGCAACGTGATAGATCCGGTGGACGTGGTGACCGGCATCACGTTGGAACAGCTGCACGATCAGCTCGCCGAGTCGAACCTGGATCCCCGGGAGGTGGAGAAGGCCAAGCTGGGACAGAAGCAGGACTACCCCAATGGGATACCGGAGTGCGGGACTGATGCGCTTAGGTGGGCATCTGTCTTTAGATTACCAAATGTAAAATACTCAACTTCCCTATTATCAATTTTAGAATTTAACTAGCTGACCCGGCAAACCCTGTTCTGCCTTACTCTTATCATTTAGAAGTTGATAAATAGATGCTGGCCAATTCTCAAACCTACTCGATATGCACAAAAAATTTCATGAGAATCGATGCAGCCGTTTCGGAGGAGTATGGTAACTAATATTGTGACTGGTCGTAGTTTGTTTTTTTTTTATTTTTTTTATGTCATAGCGGGCATCTGAGCTGGTGGTTCGCCTGATGGTAAGCGATCACCACCGCCCATTAACATTCGCAAAGGTAGTACCTCCGTGAATGCGCTGCCCGCTTTTATGGGGTATGGGAAAAGGAAAGGATTAACGACTGGAAAGAAGGAATGGACTGGGACGGGTGAGGAAAAGGAAACGGGCCTCCGGCTCCCCCACTCACCGTACGAAACACAGTAGCATGCCACTATTTCACGCCGGTTTTCTGTGGGGGTGTGGTACTTCCCCGGTGCGAGCTGGCCCAATGCGTGCCGAAGCGTGCTCGACTCCCACAATAAATTGTGTGTTTGTTGTTTTCGTAATCAAATTACATCTTAATGTGAATGGATATGTTGCTAGCGAATTGATCAAAGCACCTGTAACACCTCTAGTGTTTTGGTGGTGCACTGGTCTGCACCTCTGGTGCTCTGATCATTAGTGTTTATGGTCGGTGGTGACCACTAAACATCAAGGTGGCCCCACATGCTTTCTTTTGCTTGCTCTGTCATCAAAAAAAAGAAATCTTAAATTTACACTACACTGCATTGCTATTTTGAAATAAAAATTAAATATAGTTAAATACTTTAATTGTGACACATAAATACACATAAACAAATAAAAAGGGATCCAGTCAAATTGGCAAAAAAAGGAAGAAGATATGAGAAATTTTGAAAGAATAGAAAAAATTTGATCACGGGGCAGGATTTGAACCCACGTTCCTTGCCTAGCCGTAGCAACGCCTAGCCTATCCACCACCCGTGATCCCGCCACAATAATCGAATTTCTTCTACTCTTTCGGTTTCATGTGCCTAAGGGGCACCCCACGCCATCTATTGAGATGATTAAGAACCATCACAACCAATACGAAACATTATTTCAATGATTACAATATTGTATCGATGGAACGCGGCCTTTGTTAAATATAATTTTATAGTTTTATAGCATTGAAATGCTTAATAAGTGAGAAATTTTGAAAGAATAGAAAAAAAATTCGAGGGTTCGAATCCCGCCTCGTGATCAAATTTTTTCTATTCTTTCAAAATTTCTCACTTATAAAGCATTTCAATGCTATAAAACTAAAGAACATATATGACTAATACGATAAGGGCTGCCACTCAAAACCATAAGAGAATTCTCATATAATGTCTCCAGGTTCGCCCTCTGCGCAATGACGCAGGGCCGCGACCTGAACCTGGACATCCTGCGCGTGCAGGGCTACCGGTTCTTCTGCAACAAGCTGTGGAACGCCACCAAGTTCGCGCTCATGTACTTCCCGAAGGACACTGTTTATGAGGTATCTCACTAGCGAGTCAGCGTTATAGTCACACTATCACAATAATATTATAAACGTTAAAGTTTTTTTTGTTTGGATGTTTGTCCCTCAATCACGCTGAAACTACTGAACGGATTTTGATGAAATTTCATGTAGAGACAGGGTATGAGCTGACTGGGGTGATAGGATACTTTTTTTGTCCCGATTTAATGCTCCCTCGGGATGAAACAGGAATCTGGATATCCAGGTGAAGCCGGGACGAGCGTCTAATAATAAAATAGGATAGCTATGGTTCATTGTGTGTTTTGATCAAGAAATGATTGATTGTAAAATGTATAACAATGTTAGAATGATTAATTATAAACTTTTATTAGATGGTTGTTTGAATTATGCGGTTTGCTTTGTTTATTATTTGATGGAATATGAAAGACAAAGGATATACAGGGTGTCCCGTCGATGGAGTACACAATGTTACCTGTAGTTTTGCAAACGCTGTTTACGGAAATAATACTCAAACAACAAAAAAATTTTGAACAAAATTTCTTATTTCATTTTTTCTTAAAACCTGTGTTTACATAGCTTCGCTCAGTTGGTGTATAACGCTTCGCTAACGAGGACATTGTGCCTCCGAAAACATAATAATACACGTATGTAAGCATGCGGGTGGCAAAAATTCATTTCAAAAATAAGTGGCCAGTTAGGGGTGAACACAGAGATTTAAGAATTCCAGCTAATAAGAAAAAAAATGCATCAGGGATTTGATGAGCAATTTTGACGTAATTAGCGTATTATAAAGTAGAAGTTCCGTTGAGCATAGTACACCATCAAAGGGACACCCTGTATATAAACTTATCAAAGTATTTTGTCGTTTTGCTCCATCCAATCTGGTTTCCCTTCCAGGTGCACGCGCCCGGCCCGCTACCGGAGGAGCTGTCGATGGTGGACAAGTGGATGATGTCCAGGTTGGCGGTGGCCGTGAGCAAAGTGAACGAGGGTTTCAGAAACTACGACCTCCCGTCGGCCACCACGCACTGCTACAATCTGTGGCTGTACGATCTGTGCGACGTGTACTTGGTGAGATGAGATTGTTTTTTTTTTCTTTTTTTTTTTTTTTTGGAGTCGCTTTTTTCTCAATAGGAAATTACAATCCTATCCCACTATATATAATATTAATTATAAATGCGAAAGTTTAGAAGGATGTGTGTGAGTGAGTCTGTTGCTCTTTCACGCAAAAACTACCGAACCGATTGCAATGAAATTTGGTACGTAGACAGCTTGACAACGGATAGGATACGGACTAACACACGTGAAACCGCGTGGCGCAGCTAGTGTTTCTATATATATATATTTTTTTTTATGTCATAGCGGGCAACTGAGATGGTGGTTCGCCTGATGGTAAGCGATCACCACCGCCCATAAACATTCGCAAAGGTTGGGCTTCTGCGAATGCGCTACCTGCTTTTTTGGGATAAGGGAAAAGGATGGAAGGAAGGAATGGATTAACGACTGGAAAGAAGGAATGGACTGGGACGGGTGAGGAAAAGGAAACGGGCCTCCGGCTCCCCCACTCACCGCATGAAACACAATGTCATGCCACTATTTCACGCCAGTTTTCTGTGGGGGTGTGGCCCAATTCGTGCCGAAGCGTGCTCGACTTCCACAATATAGATTACACAATATAGTTGTAAGGCGTTATATCTATATAAATTTGGATATGATAATGATTTCTAATCCCAACTTTACTTTTATGAATGCGGAAGCAACTATGTCTGTCTGCTAAACCGATTTTGATGAAATTAAATTATCACATTTGCTCCTATGCAGAGTATACGTCAGAACATGTCCAAAAACCAAATGTTTGACGACATGTGACATCTGCCAACCCGCACTTGGCGAGCGTGGTGGATTATGGCCTGAACCCTCATAGGAGGCCCGTGTCTCAGCAGTGGGAACATATATGGGCTGATGATAATGAACAGCCAGTGATTTATATTGTCCAGGAGTACATAAGCTGCTATCTATATAGATAGACTAGCGATCCGCCCCGGCTTCGCCCGTGGTATATATATAGCCTATAGCCTTCCTCAATAAATGGACTATCGTACACTGAAAGAATTTTTCAAATCGAGCAGTATATAGTTCCTGAGGTTTGTGCGTTCAAACAAACAAACACTTCAGCTTTATAATATTAGTATATAGTCGTTTAGCATTTTGCTTTATGCTGGACTTTTTCAAAAAGAGAGTGAATAGGCTCTATCTAGACAGGCACGCACTTCCTTAGCTGCTTACAGTCAAATAGGGTTGCAGTCAAATGCCTGTCTATCTCATGTAAAAAAAAAAAAAGCTTAGTATTAACTAGCCAGCAACCATTCCAGGAGTACCTGAAGCCGGTGTTCGCGCAGGGCTCCGCCCACGAGCAGGGCGCCGCGCGGCGCACGCTGTACACGGCGCTGGAGTGCGGCCTCAAGCTGATCAGCCCGTTCATGCCGTTCGTCAGCGAGGAGCTTTACCAGCGGCTGCCGCGGCGACACGCGGCCAGCCCGTCCGTGTGCGTCGCGCCTTATCCCACCGTGAGTGATCCTGCTAATGTGTATAGAAATGAATTATTGAAATAAAAATTATAGAAATTATACACTACCGAAGCCAGACATAGTATTTTATCGTAATACATTTAGAATTATATTTATTTTAACGAATTTATAATGCGATTGATTAATTATATTATATTATATCCCGATAAATGTGTGATGAATAAATTTGACGTTTTGAATTCGTTAATTTCTTAATTTCTTCATATAAAAGATTATAACTTAAGACATTTCTCTTTGTTACACTAGTGAATTTGGTTTTTATGGAACTTAACACTGTCGAAATAAACGTGGTATTGCTTACAATAAATACATTTGACTTTCATTTAAATCATATATTAAAATCTCTTTAACATGAACTGATCAGAAATATATTGTTTAAAAACATAAAAGTATTTATTTATTCTTTATTGCACTTAATTAACATTAAAGACAAAGAAAGGAGACAAATAAAACTTACATCTAAGTGCAATGGGCGGTCTTATCGCTTAGAGCGATTTCTTCCAGACAAAGTATCTTAATAAAGATAACAAATACATGTTACTTTAATGTTTCCAGGATGCGGACACACCATGGCAGTGCAAGGAGTTGGAATCAGATGTGGAGCAAGTGATGAAGATGGTCCACGCGATCCGGTCCACCAGGTCGGAGTACACCATTCCGAATAAGACCAAAACTGATGTCTATCTTGTACTTAGCGATGACATGCAACATTTGAAAGAGGTAAACTTACTATTCGCATTGAATATTTTGAAATTTATTTATGATTTATCTATAGAAATTAGAAAATATCCACATAACAGAATTGAAACAGAAATCCTAAATGATACAATTTAGCTCTATTTCAAATAGAAATCTTATTAGAACTCTTTTGAACGACAATTTTATAAATAAAAAAAAAGTATTTGCAATGTATGTATATACATTCTCTCTTTTACCCTTTAATTTCATTTATGTTGACATTAATAAGTGTCAAAACATATTCATCATGGCGCTTATCACTGTGACGGTGTGCTGATTGACGACACGAGATGTCGCTACTAGTCGTTTAGTTCGCGCTAGAGGAGTGTTTTCGTAGCGCCATATATGAAATTCGACATGTGAGCGTGTCGACCGATTATGATGAAATTTGGTAAACTTTTTTGGATAGCCGATTTACGATAAATACGTTATATTGGCTAAGATTAGCATTTAGCTGCTTATTAATTAGTACTTAGTAGTGCTTGTTTGCAGAAGGAATTATTAAATTAATTGTACCCATTAGGTCATCTAGGTTCTAGAATAGTGTTATGAGTATGATTTTTTTGATTTCGGAGTTAAAAACTCAATTTTACAAAATGAAAAATTTTATATCATACCTCCTTTCAAAACGGGTACATTTTCAGTTCTCTCTAAATATTAACAAATTAGAAGCTATGATTCTGATGAAAACCAAAATCTCTAGTCGTGTGTATCAGTAAGAAGTAATGTGAGAAGTCGTTGAAAACAGGAATTAGGTACAAGGTAAAAAAAGGGTCTTGAAAAAAAGATCACTAAAACGCCGCTAGATGTCGCTGCTAGTAGTGTAGTTCGCGCTATAGAAATGTATTCATACCAACTTAAATAATATTCTACGCTGTTTAGCAGTGACGGATTATGATGAAATTTGGTGATTTTTGGACAACCGATGTACGTAATATAATATGCGTTACTTTGGTTGAAAGTGAATAATAAATCAAGAAGAGTCGATAATTTAGAAAGCGATATCTGTTTATATTAGTTTTCGTAGTGGTCGAAAGTGTGTATTGAGTATTTATTTAGAAGTTATCATTGTTAGCCGATCTTCACGCTTACGCGTTGATCAAAAATGTAAATCATATCTCAACATAATTTCAGAAGTCGCCTATTTCACAATATTTCGAAGTACGTGTTTAAAGTAAAATTGATTTTTTATTATCTAACAGTGTTATATTCAGAAAAGAAAAGGCGCCATCACAAATGCACTTACAAAAATAGTAGTTACCTATACGAATCTAAAACACATTTGATTCGTCATTAAATGTGCATTTAATTAATTATATATTTTTACTTATATCTTTCAGGTGTTCCAAAAGATGGAATGTCTCGCCAACAGTCGGTTCGTGGCAGGCGCGCCGCCGAGCGGCTGCTCTATCCTGCCGATATCGGATAAAATTGAAGTGCATCTGTTCTTGAAGGTGAGATCTTAACAAAAAATTGTGATCGGATCTTTAAAGAATTGTGGAAATATTTCACTGAGTAAGTAAAACAAAAAAAAACGTATGTACCACAAGAAAAACATAGTTTTCTGATGGTGAAGGAATTTTTCAAAAATATTATGTATATGTGTATTAAATATAAGGTTTATTAATTACTAGATGCTGGCTTCACCCGAGTTGACGCTAGGTAAATAAAATACCCTGTATTACTCGGAAAAGATGTAGCGTTATAATGATATAAAAATTCTTAAAATCCATATAGTGGTAGCAAATTAATTGGTATTAAATATTAATACAAATCTTTTATTCTAATATTAGTGTTGACGAACATGCAAAAAAATACCTGTACTATCACGGTTCATGACATACAACCTAGTGATAGACGGACGGACAGACAGATAGACGTCCGACAACGTAGTCTTAGGAATAACCCTTACTCTTTGCATATGGAACCCTAAAAATAAAAGTTGTATACTCACAGATCAAGTCACGATATCAAACCAATTTATATTTTCAGGGTCTAATCGACGCGGAAAAAGAAATAACGAAACTTGAGAAGAAGAAAGACAATTTGGAGCAATCGTTGAAAAAGTTAAAACAAGCGATGTCCGTAGACGACTACGCTAACAAAGTCCCCGCGGATGTACAAAAGGCCAACTCGGAGAAACTCGTACAAACTGAAGGCGAAATAGACAAACTCAATAAAGCTATACAAACGTTGAAAATATTCTAAATGTAATGAATTAGTGAAAATCTTTATGTATATTTCGTTTCACTTGCATTTGATTGTTTGATATTAAAGCGTTCAAGGTCACGTTCTATGTAAGCTATTTATTGCCCATTTTTTATAATAAATGATTTTTACATCAATGTTTTTTTATTTACCATGATATCTTTTAACAGAAACAGTTAAAATTAATTTAGGCTGGAAATTTATTAATTGATGAATATTTGTCTACATAAATTTGTGAAACAATATTCCCCGTAACTTAGTATTTACGTGTAATCCTTCCCTGAAGTACGACAAACATTTCGAAGACAAAAACATCTAAATTGAGCGCCATTATTGAGACAAACGAATATTAGATTTTTATATAATTTTGTTTAAGACATAGATGATTGTATCTTCATATTGAATAACTGTGGTCTCGGAATTTGGCTAGGCTTTGGCATAGTGGCGAAAGCCATGCCAGCGACTATACAACGCTATAAGACGTCGATAGCCGTCGAAAAATTTAAATATTAATGAGAATCAGCTGGAAGAGGAGATAGAAGTAAAACGAATAATAAACACATCCCCATAAATCACTTCAGTGCTCTCTAAGTTACGTTTAGCGCCATCTACCTAGGGTTAGCAAACAGATAGGTTTTTCTGATTTAAAGTATTTGGACTTTGTCGTGAGTAGCTGCAGATTTTAACTGTAATTTTGTTTCCATTTATATATTTCATTATCTGTAGTCATTTTAATGCAATCATATCCAAAGAATATTATTATTAATACTTAACAAAAATTGTATCCAGTATTGAAAAACTTATTATTGGAAGTGCAACCATCAGTATTTAAATGCATTTTGTTCAAAAAACAAAAAAAAATAACGGATATTTAAATTTAATTTATGGTAAAATTTTCTTAAGTTTTTCCTTTTCTTGGAAATTGGGCCTATTGAGTAGGTCAAATATTGGTTACAAGGTCAGATAGAATATTGAATATATCATTTATTATTTAATGAAAAATAATCACGTATAACAATTCAACTTATTTCATTTATTTTGAAGAAATGGGGTAGAATTCTCTATTTTCTGAAAAAACTGCATATTATTTATGAACGCTATAAAAAACATCATATTGACGTGAATAGTAACAATGTTAAAAGTGTTAAGTGAATGATATTGATAGCATATGTCATATTTGACAACTTGACAACAACACATGATAATGCAAATAAATACAAGACGTGCAAACTGCAAGTTATAACATATTTATTTGTTTTATATAAGCATACCATTAGACCAATATTTTGAACAAGTGTATTAGCTCCTAAAATGGAATTCCCTGATCTCGGTGAACACTGCCAGTATGAGAACTGCAACCAGACTGATTTTTTACCGCTTCAGTGTAAATGTGGAAAGATATTTTGTAGAGTACACTTTAACGACCATTGCCTTTCGGGTCTGTGTGAATTGGCGCCAAAACCACGCAATATAGTTCCTAGCAATGACGAAATATACAGATGCTCACAGAATGGATGCAGGAAGGGTAACCTTCATGAGATGCTGTGTAATAAATGCAAAAAGCATTATTGTATAGAACACAGGTTTCATCCGTAAGTTAATAACATGTAGTTAATAAATGTTGTATGCATACACCTACCTTCTTAAAGTCTACATATTATTTACTTTCAACCAAATATCTATATATTAACTCAATTTGTCTTGGAAATGCAATTGAAGATGCAAATGAGAATTAAAGACAAAAACTCTGTTGTTTTGTTGTTTTTATATCAGGTTATATTGCTAATGCTATTTACTTTGAGAGTGGTGAAATAGGTGCTTAATTACATTTTCACTTAACAGATATATAAAAGTTAGCAAATTATCTTTGATTTAACTTATAATGAATATATAATATGTATTTTGTACATGGCTTGGTTAATTTTTTATAATAGGTATTAGCTACAGCTTCACTTGCATGGTACAGGGCTAAAATCTGAATTAATCTATGTGTTTATCCAGACCATAATCTATATTTATCAAATTTCTTAAACTTTTTTGTGTAAAAGAGAAACAAGCATTTAGAAACTTTCACAATTATTATATTAGAAAGATAAATTGTGGATCACTGACACATTAGGCATGTCCTATAATGGCAATGATGTTATACAATAAATGTTTGTGTAATAATTGTTTAATATGCATCCCAATTGACTACAATACTTAATATTAAAGCAATAAGACTTATACTGAATTGAAGCTTTATTTATCTAGGTCATGTCCAGAGATAGATGATGAAACAATGGCCTTCAAAATTGAGCAGCTTGAAGCACCTAGAAGGCAATTTCGTGAAGCTAATAAACATTTACAGGAGAAGGTAAAATATATACATTTTCTCTCTCTATGATAAGGTTTTTGAAATGTGATTTAACTTAATTCATAATATAGAAATTATACAATAACATTTACTGGTTGTAAGATTTGAATGCCATGTTTCTCTTGTATACAAATTTAATTTGTGGATATGAAGACTATTATAATATGGTATTAAGATTAGTCTTACCTTCCAACTATACTATATGAGAAAGTTTAACTACAAATAAGTGTGTATAATGCAACTTTTTAATGTATAAAACTTAATATATATTAGAATTAAAAAAAAAAAACCTCAGATTTCATGGATTGCTTATAGTCCATTGAAATGTTACATTTTTAGGCCTAACCTTGCGTTTTTTAGAGGACGCAATTTTATTTTTTTGATGTGTAGAGGGGGTCAGTGTAAAGCTAAAACCAAGTTTGTGGGGTCGCCACCCTTGTCCCACGGCCGCCATCTTGAAAATAGGGGTAGAAACAGTTTCTATGATATATCTCTTAAACTATTTATCTGATAAAAAAATTTGTTTACATTTTTATTGCAAATTAAATTCTCTACAACTTTGGTCCAGTAATTTTTTATCGTAGAACTATAAATAAAAAAGTTATAAGCGAAAATCTTCAGAAATTCGACCGCTCGGTCTAGTAAAGTTTTTACACCTTTTGCCTTCACAGTTCTTATTTTATTTTCACCTAAAGGTTTTTTACAAATAAAACAATCACTCATGATGGAATAATAGAAAAAGCACGCTTAAAAAGTCTAAATGCTAATAAAAAAAAATATAGTTATCACTGAAGTTTAAATCGTGTCCATTTGATTTTAGCTTTACACTGACCCCCCCTACACATCAAAAAAATACAATTGCGTCCTCTAAAAAACGCAACCCCAAATGTAACTTTTCAATGGACTATTACATAATTGCTTACATTTCAGATCACAGAAAATATTAGGAAAGCGTTACAATCAACAGCAAAAGTGAAGACAGCATCAAAAATTCATCTTATGAGGATAAAACAGAAGGCGATTGGGCCAAAAAGTGTGCCACCAAAAGACAGGACATATTTTGCAATCAAAAAACCAGCGAATAGTGATCCAAAAGCAGTTAAAATTGTACATGACTTAGAAAATATAACACAAATAGAGTCAATTGCTTTGGATCCAGATTTGAAGGACACCATACCTGTATTTATTAGTTCTAATTGGAGTCTAGGTAGAGCTATAGACAGTATATGCGAATCATGTGATATAAAAAACGAAAACAATAAAATTGGATCAACAAAGCTCAGATTATTCCGGCAACTGGATGGTTATTGTATAAGTCCCGGAAAAATGGATGTGGAAATTCAGGAATTGATGAAAAAAGAGGTTTTGTTGGAAGGCGATAAACTGGTTATGGAGTATGTAAGCACAGAGGTGTTGAGTACTATTGAAGATGGACAGTTGTTTTTATGTTAAGAATTAATGAAATAAATTCGTATAATTATATATATGTTTTTTACTAACAAAGCTTAATCTAAAAATGTATATAGTTTTCAATATAAATATCGTTACTTTAATTGAAATTTTTATTAGATTGGGTACTTTGATGGTGAGTTAAAGATAATAATTATATTGAACCAATTCTAGAGGATATTTGTTATTGTGTTGGCATACATAGTAAATCTAGTATAGCATTATGTTATCTGTGGTAAAACTAACTCTCGTCGCTTGGCATTTAGGATAGGCAGACAAATTATTCTAATAAACCTCGAACTTGCTATAGGGGGCTATTGTGTTCCTTCAACAAATGAAATAAAACAACCACAAATAAATTACAACTATAATACAAATAATATCACTAATACGATTAAAGCATCGCCTCCCCGTTCTCTTTGACCTGCGACTGCGATCTTTGGTAGTCGACCAGAGGTAGCAGAGGCGCCGGCATCGACGGGTTGGTGTGCGCCGTTGGCGGGGGAGTCCCCAACTTGTACTTCTCTATCAGCCAATTGCACTTCCCTGTCCTCGCTATCAGCGTTAACAGGTCTTTGCGATACTGCTTCGTGAGTATCGCGTAGAGGAACGGGTTCGCGCAGGCGTTCAGCGGGTAAAAGAACACGAGGAGCACTTTCCCGTGGCTGACGTCCACTAGAGGTACCCCAGCGAGCGCGGTCACTCCGAAGAACGCTACTGGCGCCCAGCATAGAAGATCTGTCCCAATCAGTAGAGCCATTTTGTTCGCAATGCGTCTCTCGGCCGCTGCCGCCGCCCCCCTCCCCCCATACTTCTCCCCCCCACCGCCTAACGACCTGTATATCTGCACGTAGCATATCACAATCGTCACCCAGGCTATAGCGTTGGTCGCGAACAAAGAACCCTGGTACACGGCGACGCCGACGTTTTTGCTCTCGACCGGAAGGCAAATGGAGGTCGACGAGTAGTCGGACACTCCAGCTAGCGGCAAACCGGCCATGAGTAGAGAGAACGTCCACCCCCCGAGCATGATCTTGGCTGCAGCGGACAAAGTGATGCGTCTTTCGAGATATATGGCATATGTGATTGCGAACCAGCGTTCTAGGGTAACGATGGTCAGCGTATAGACGGAGAGCTGGCCGGAGAAGACGGAGAGGAAACCGGCAACTTTGCACCCCGTGCCGTACTGCCAGTCGTACGCGTAGTTGAAGAATTCTCCATACGACCTGAGGTCCACTACGGCGAGCATGAACAGGTAGAGGCCGGTGCAGAGGTCGGAGAACGCGAGGTGGCACATGAGGAACCTGAAATTATGTTATGAATGATGTAACGTGTTCGAATCGTCTGGTAAACAAAAACACATTTGAAATCCGTGGAAAATGGACACCTTTTTATGCAAAAACGGTGTTTGTTGTTCTACCTTAGTACCCTACACCATGAATTTAGTTTTATCTGTCTTAAGTCCTAATGCGTTATTTATTGGCTTGTTAGGTTTAAAAGAGGGATATAATTAGCATAAATATGTTAATGACTGTAGTTAATGTTTGATATTATATTAGCAGTGTAAAAAAAAAACAATAAAGGTCCCAAAATAGAGTCCTGAAGTACTCCTCTTTTCACTGGGCTGCAGTGGCAAAGAAAAGTAGTGCCTCCTATTGCCTTAAAAGCGGGTTGCGCATTCGGAGACCCACTACGTCTCTGAATGTTCATCGCCGTTGGTAATCGCTTACCATTAGGCGAACCACCAGCTCCGATACCCACTATGACATAAAAAACACGAGGCGAACCACCAGCTCCAATGCCGACGATGACATTAAAAAAGTCCTCCAGTCACCTGGGCACGGTGAGCTCGGTGTGGTTGGTGAGCAGCACCAGCAGCACGGCGACGTTGCCCACGACGGCGGCGGCCACCACGAACCAGACGCTGGCGCGCAGCCACGCCCACCCCATCACGTCCTCGCACGGGTTCAGCGCGTCCGGCAGCGGACTGCACTCCACCTTCCTGCGGCTGGAAATAGAAATAGAAATAGAGATAGAAGTAGCAATAGAAATACTTTTATTGTCACCATTTAAAAAATATGATATACATATTGTGAATCGATTTCATATATTGTTATATCAAGATTTAAATATTACATATTAGTAATCATATGCTCTCTATAAACAGTTTGTTAGAACTGAAAAAATAGAATAGTTTTAGTATTTCAATAACGGAAAATGACTCCCGGGTGGAGCCAGGGCGTGCAGGTAGAAGATATATATATATAACCATCATACAAAAAACGCTGTAAGGTCGATTTGTCCTCTAAATTTGTTTTCAATGAATCTCACCTCTTGCTGAAATTCCCGCACTCCGCGAACAGAGGCACTCCAAAAGTATTGTTAACGGGCGGATGGAAATAATCGTTGGTCTCAAAGCTTGAGGAATCCGAGAAGTACTGCTGGTCACTCCAGCCGTCGTACTCCTCGCTATTTGTCGTGGTTTCATCTTCTTCAGAATAACTGGAAGTAGAAATTCTTTAAGCAAGAGAAGTTTGCCGATTTTGACAGGAACATTCAATGAGTGGATAGCCGATTCAAAAGATAACTAGGACTTTTATTTAGTAAGAACATGGACATTCTTGGGGCATGGTAACAATCCACCTTTTAAATTGGGAGGACAATAAATTTAAACGACTCACGTCAAACGGTTGAAGGCCGGCACATTTATTGGAATGAGCAATAGACGTCTTATAGGATAACTTTAAATGGTTCTGAATAGATCTATCATCTACCACCGGTTTGGACAGCAGTTTCTACAGAGAAGAGCCGGCTTTCTCTTTCGTTTTTGGGACGTCGGTTGAAAATAATCTTTTTTAATCGTGGTGAATTGTTTCACTTCGTTACTTACTCAACTGTAACAGTTGACATTTCCGTGATATCTTCAGTTGGGAGAGATCTTCGTGATTTGTTTGATCCACTCTTGTCCTTACCGCATCTCTGTCATTATAAAATTATAATACTTATTTGAATATAATAAACTTGCATTGTTGGATTATTTTACATACAAAATAAGAAAATAGCGAAAACGATTGTTATTGATAACGGATTCACTAGAAGCACACGTATTAGCTCTTATAAATGTAGGTAAGCAAGAAAGATGAGAGAAAACATATCTGTATAAATAAATAACATTTTTATGAGGCAATTAAAATCTACAACCGACAACAAATAAATAACAAATTATTAGGCACTTAATATAGAACGCGTCCTTGATTTACGCATGAGCGTAGTACTGATTCCCGGTGGGGACGCACTAAAAAATTATCTCGGTCTGGGAGGATACAGAAGGCTGATAGACAAGTAGGTGACTTGTCGATAAAGTAAATCGATCAATGAAACAGATGTATATATCCGCACCATACCCCAATATCGGACACGGGGCTTCACTTTTCCGATCTTTTTGGGAGCTAAAAAAAGGGATTTTTTATGCCATAAGCGAGCAACTGAGCTGGTGGTATGCCTATACTGCGAATGCGCTGCCAGCTTTTAAGGAGTAAGGGATAACGAGTGGAAAGAAGGAATGGTGTGCAAAGGGTCAAGAAAAGGAAACGGAGTTTATCAATTACCTGGGCCATGATGGCCAATTGTGTTTCATAGAGCGCGTGCCTCGCGGGGTTGTGTCGCTCGGGGAACGCGAACGCGCAGCAGTGGAAGTGGTGGGTCAGATGTGCTCGCTCTAAGTTCTACACGAATAGATAAACAAATATTTTTATTTACTATGACTAAGTGACTGAACCATAGTAAAAATTTGTTCAAATCTCCTATAATCTCCTACTATCCTACTAATATTATAAATGCGAAAGTTTGTAAGGATGTGTGTGTTTGTTGCTCTTTCAAACAAAAACTACTGAACTGATTGAAATGAAAGATCAGAGATTGAATCTAATATTTATAATATAATAGCACGGCTATGTACCCACGCGCATAAACATATCAAAATCCTTTATTAATGGCTATCTGCATGCTAAATTTCAGCCCGATCGGTCCAGTTGTTTAGCAAAGGTCTATTAATGCACAGGCATTAATAGACCTTTGCGTTTTTTTATATTAAGATTTCACGTATTAAGTGCTGATTACGAGAATCACAATGGCAACTTTTGATACTTGGACATGAATGTTTCCTCACGATGTTTTCCTTCACCGTTTTAGCCAGTGATGATGTTGATGTGATGATGAACCACATGTGCAGATAAATTGAAAAATCTATTTATTTCCCGCACGCTCGCCCGGTGTTGAACCCCGGCTGATCGATTTTAAGTGCGAGATTCTCACCACTGAGCCACCACTGCTTTTAACAACTAGCTACATATTATATACTCACTTGAAATTCGTAAATAGATGGAATGTACTTCAATGAGGGTGTCCTTTCAATCTTCAACGTTTCCAGTTTCTCGAGACCCTTGGTTGGCAACGACGTAATGGCAGTGTTACTTAAATCTCTGAAATTTCATAAAGAATTTAAAAGTTATAGTCGCTTATATGTAATGTTCCTTTTTATACATCGGAATATTTGTCTAAATTCAGATTCTTAATTCAAAATCCGGATTCTGGAAGCGTGCTTCACTGATATCATAAAAAGTTTAGAATCTAACAGTTGACATGCCCCCCGTTATCATTTTTGCAGAATAACTAAGACGACTAAGCATGTGCAGTGTATGTTTAGGTACATACTTACCTGGTGTGTCTTCACATACCCAAATACTTAGAAAGATGTGAGTTTTCTTAATTTCGAGAGACATGATATGACTAATGCATTTTTACAATTAAGTGATCTTGTAAACAAGAACATTGTGTATAAAGTAGGAAAAATGAATAAAACATTAGACATTACTTACAATTGTCGAAGTAGGAGATTGCCAGCGAATGCAAGATCATCCAGTCTTCTTAAATTCGGATTACCTCTAAAGCTTCTGCAATCAGAAAGAGTCTTCTAATATGCCTTCTAAGAAATCATTAAGAAATCATATTTCAATGTGCTTGAAATGTAATCAAAAAAGCATTTATATAGATATTTAATCAAGGAAAAAACGAACGTTATAACGTAACACTGAAGGCTTTTTGTAAGTTTATAACAAACTAGCTGCGTCCCGCGGTTTCACCTGCGTAAGTCTGTATCCCGTAGAAATATCGGAATAAAAAGTTGTCTATCTTCTATATATATAAAATTCTCGTGTCACAGTTTTCGTTGCCATACTCCTCCGAAACGGCTTGACCGATTCCTCTGAAATTTGGTAAGCATATTGGGTAGGTCTGAGAATCGGCCAACATCTATTTTTTATCCCGATATTCCTACGGGATACGGACTTACGCGGGTGAAACCGCGGGGCGCAGCTAGTATCTTATAATATTAGTAGGATAAAAAGTTTACCTACAGCTTAGAAATTTGAGCGTTTTTGAACGCATGCGCCGGGACCTCTTCTAAGAGGTTGTAGTTGAGAGATCTGAAAAACGAAAATACAACATAACACCTTATAGAAGTAATTTCAACAGTGACACTTCATATTTATATAAACTAAAAACTTAAAGCGAAAATCAAAAACACACTTTAAATAAAATGAAAAAAAAAATAATGCTGTTCTATAGAACGGGGGACGGATAAAATAAAAATAACACAATAAACATGTACCTAGTGACTTACACTTGATCTGCGCGAACCCTCAGCGCGTGCGCAGGTAAGCGCTTAATGTGGTTTCCCTCAAGATCACTGCAAACATAAAAAATTGTGATGAGTAAATTCGAGTTAATAAAGAAAGTGACTGTAAAATGTGAATCCAGAATTTATAAATCTTAGCTTCTTATACAAGTGGCATCATTATTATTGTCAGCTTTCAAAAGGAATAATTAGCTTTTATTTCCTAACTACCCTTCTTTTGCGGCTTCGCACGCGCTATGTTAGCAGCAAAACCCCTTTCCCCCTTAATATATATATTATTATACATATATAGAACTTTCTCTTGAATTGATCTTTAAAAAATATGTGTAAATCTCTAGAGTCATTGTTAAGATCCAAACATACAGTCACGCAGAGGGCGGAAAGCGACTTTGTTTTATACAATGGAGTGATAAAATTTCAAAGCAGCAAAACTTCGTTATATTTCACTAAACAACAAACCAACTGAAAGCAGTACTGAACTTTTCCACAGCCCAAGCTTTCGATGAGTTCTTTCCAAATATCAAGTTGAAGGTACTGATCCATGGGAAATTGGATTCTCGTTGGCCATAATTAACATAGATTTATCTCGTTAATTATAAATTTATTGTAAAAGATACCTCTCGTTGTTTGGAATATATGCAAGGAAATGCGATTAAAGTCTAGGTCAAATATTATGACATCTAATATTAAATAGAAACGATGGTAATATTAGCAATCTAAGATAATCTTGGACGGGAGATTGATGCGTTTATATTACACCTTTTAATTGTTATTTAACGTCAAACGTCGCTACTCAATTCTCTTTCGTATTTAAAAGAGTAGTGTGATAATCAAATGATTTCAATATTAAATGCGCTTGGGTATAAATATATTAAATAAATGTAATGGTATAAATACTAAGATTTGCGAGTAAAAATTTAAGCAGAAAAATTAAGATTTGCCAACTCTGAATATAAGTAGTAAGAAAAGTTCTGTGATCGTTGTTTATTTTGACCTTTTACCACTATTGAATCGATACTTTCTCCTCAATTTTGTTCCATGTGAAATGCCACTCTCATATTGTGATAAAAAAAATATGTAACGTTTAGACTGTCAGTTTCTGAAATAAATGATTAAGTTTTGTTCGAAAAAAATCAACATTTACCAACCGAAATGGGTAGAACCTAAATTCTAAATGTAATCTCTTTTAAGAATACTTACATTTTCCAACTTATTTCAGTAAATAATACAGTATGGACTATTAAAATATGAGAGCATTTATATTCAGACCATATATAATGGACTCACATAGCTTGTAAATAGGACAGTGTGCTGTTGGACCGCTTTCGATGGTGGTCATGAACATGACTTAAGCTGGGCACCTCCAGCAGTCCAGACGTAGTCACCATGCTGTGAATGCAACGTCTTTCAGTATCCAGAGTAATTTATTATGTTGGCATACCTGTGTGATAGTAACTGTTTCCATTAAATTTGACTTTTTCCATAAAAAAAACATTGGTAGCAGATGAATATTGGTTCAGCTAATTTTCAATCACGAGTTAATTTTAAGGATTTAACAAAAAATCATGGCAACTGCTAACGTTTTGATCGCTGCGCTTTAATGAAAACCTAATCCTACTATCCTACTAATATTATAAATGCGAAAGTTTGTAAGGATGTGTGTGTATGTGTTTGTTGCTCTATCACGCCAAAAACTACTCAACCGATTGCAATGAAATTTGGTACGTAGATAGCTGAACAACTGGAATAACATATAGCCAACTTTGTCCCGATATTCTTACGGGATACGGATTTACGCGGGTGAAACCGCGGGGCGCAGCTAGTATGATTATATCGCCTAGTTGTGCTCCGTATTTATATATTTATGTAACTGTAAGTATATAAAAATAATAACGAGATTTGTAGCACACTAAGCAATGTTTATAAGTATATTAAAGAATAGCATTCAATATTTTATTTTAAGAAAGACTTCTTGAAAGATTATAATAAATAAATAAATAATATCATGATAAATCTAGATACCAAATCACCCAAGATCTTTCAACCTAAAAGGAGATGATAACCAACTTATATTACAAATTAGTAAATTCCGCATAACCTATATTTAAGACATCAATTAATGACATACATACGTACAATGTGCGCAGTTCTGGTAAAGCCGGCAGCGGAGCCAACCTTTGGAGCCTAGGTGCTTGTGTTATAAAACTGCAACAAAAATGGTTAAATCTAAATTTTTTCCGAAGGTTTTTGAACACACTGAATGTATATGTAATGTCCATATCTAGGTGTCAAATTTGAGGAATGCAATTGCACAGAATATGCCGTGGGAATTGTTTTTTTTATTCCTCTTGTTATTCTGCAACTAGGATGGGCTTATTGGAGAAGAAGGTCATGAATTTTTAATTTGGTATACCAAACAAGCAGTAAGGAAGTTCAGTGGTGAGAACCTCGGACTTCAAAATCGATAAGTCGGGGTTCGAGATCTTGCGAGCGTGCAGGAAATAAATTGAATTTTCAATTTATCTGCACATGTAGATAACATCACCACTGCTTTAAAAGGTGAAGGAAAACATCGTGAGTAAACCGGCATGTCCAAGAATCAAAAGTTCGACGACATGTGACATCTGCCAAGCCGCACTTGGCCAGCGTGGCGGATAAGGCCCTGAACCCTCAAAGTACACCTGTGTCCCAGCAGTGGGAACATATATGGGCTGATATGATAACAAGCAGTAGAACAGTAAGAAATTATACAAGAACAAGCTAGCTTAGATACGGGTGTAACTGCGCAACTTCATTATCCACAGATCAAATACATATATTTGACGCGGCTGTAAAATGGCGGGAAAATCTGGCAGATTATATTTGGGAAATGAAACGCAAATAGTAATAACCACAAAGATAGTATTTTGCATTGCTTTATACAAGGTTAACTGTATCTGATTTTGTGGTTTATGTGCTCAGATTATATGACTCGCTGATTATCTCTTACTGTTAATTCAGGATTATATTCTTATTATGGCTCTAGGTATACTACTGCCGTAAATTGAAATTAATTTAGAAAGTGGAAAACCCAATTTTTTTTTATTCAAATGATGTATTATCGGTTTGGATAATGTGATGGCTGTGGGTGTGATTTATTCGAATCAAAAAATAGTGCCTATATTTATTAATCTTGTGTTTTAAAGTATTATATCTTAAACTTTTCAACCAACGCAATGCGTACTGAAAAATGCAGAGTCTTAATTAATTTGGTTTAAAAATAGATAACGTTAATAACCGTCAAATTTATAGAAAATGTAAAAAAAAATACATTTTAATTACACTTTGCTTAACATAAAATTTCTAGTATATATAGTTTGTAAATGTCGGTGGATACATATATGTTTCTACCTATGTTTTAGAGGAGGTAAAATAATACCTATATTTTGGAAAAAAACGATTTACAAGAATATATCGATAAAAAAATATCTTTACAGCTAGAAAACCCGTTTATCAATTTTTTATTTCTTAAAATTCGATTTCAAAATTCGAATATGTTATCTTGTATGTGTAAACGATTATTTCTGGTATTATCTTTTTAAATGAAAACTATGCGGAATAAAATAGTCATTATAAATATGAATATTCCTTTGTATCATAATTCATGGACATTATCATAATTGCAGCACACGTTAGACAATTTACAACGGCAGTAAATACTTCGTCAAGACATTTAAAATGTTGTAAATGTATCGTAAATTGTTGATTGTAAATGTAATCTCTTTTGTTCACTGCTCGTTGCTATCATAATACTTTTACGCGATTAAGGTAAAACCAGAAAGCGATTATGATTTAACCATTTTCGTACTTTAACTGAATAATACAGACAGCTATAATCTGTTTTTATTGCTTTCTAAATTTATCATAGAAATAAATAAAATCATAGTAATTATAGTAGCTTATGGGTGCTTCTGGTAATAAGTGTCATTTAAATTTTAGAAATACATCGGTGGAATCGTTGAAATAGATGAATAGTTTTTCTCTTATTACTTCTCCTAAATGAGCTACACTAAGCATTTATATAATGCTTACCATGTAGTTTACTATAGTATATTATGATTGTAATTTTATTGCTAAGAAATGTAAAAAAATAGTGGTGAATAATTTTAAACGTGGATTCTGCCAAAATGTAAGCGCAATCTATACAGAACTTGAAATATCAAAGCTTACACGAACATAATATAAAATGTAAAATTATAAAGTTTATATTTTAATGTGGGAGTGGAGCATGCGTGCCGAAAAATCGCAAATAAAGGAAAGGGCTGGGAAGTGTAGGGAAAATAATAAGGGCGTGAGGCAATCAGTTTCATTGCTGATTATAGAATAAAAATCTCAAAATTTGTGTATTTGTTTTTGCTATTTTGTGCATGAGTGTGTGCATATGTGTTTGTGTGTGAGTAAGTGTGCTTGTGTTTGTGTGTGTGTGTGTGTGTGTGTGTGTGT
>NW_024045134.1:1640009-1672642 GCF_012273895.1 Zerene cesonia | reverse complement strand
TGTGTGTGTGTGTGTGTCTGAATGAGTATGAGTGATGTTATTCATTTTGAGAAATTTTGAAAGAATACAAAAAATAATAATCACGAGGCGGGATACAAACCCGCGTCTTTTTGCCAAACCATAGCAACGCCTAACCTCTAAATTTTAGTTTGATTTTTTATTTTAATCACGAGTAACGAGATATTCTGTTTTTTAATATTTTAGAATAAATAGCCAATTTGTAATGTAATTTTCACAACGGAACTTATGACATAAACACTATAAATATAGATTTGAGAAAAAAAATACTCACAAAGATTTGAGACGAGGCATCTTAGTCAGATCTTCAACGGCGACATGCTCCAAGTTGGGCGCGTCCATCACTGATCTGAAAGTTTATCATAAACACTGTAGAAGCCTTATTTTTCATTTTTCTTCGAAACTAACTTTACGTCTGTGGCTTCGCTCGAGTAATCGAAGGAAAATTCGCGTAGTTACCTTAGGACAAAACCTATTCAATGTTCTCAAATTTCTATCAAATTTCATCCATATCGGTTTAGTGGTTTAGGCGTGAAGACAGACCGACACACAGACAGACTGACAGCCAAAGTTACGTTCGCGTTAATAAAATTAATGAGAATTAGTTGCATGATTTTGAGTTGTTAATTGTACGTCAATATCTACCCCTGAAAGTCTTATTAAAATCGATCCAGCCGTTTCAGAGAAAGCCGGTACAAAAAGACGGACAAAAATTGTAAGACATTTTGATTCACACATTTACCGTGTGTACGTATTTGTACGCTAATTGTACGTAATTACATATTAAATAAGAGTAATTAGTAAAAAAACGGTTAATTTTACATTGCAAACAGACACTCCAATTTTATTAATTTGTGTAGACTGTATGTACTTACTATAAAAGATATAGATTATAGCTGTATGTATTTATTTATAGCCAAGATTCTACCACAGCGAAGGCGAAATTTGGCACGGCGGCCATAGAAATGAGTTTTTTTAATATTTTTTATATCATAGTCGGCAATGGAGCTGGTGGTTCGCCTGATGGTAACCGCCACCACCGCCCGAGTTATACAACACTCACAAATGTTCAATGGTATGCAGGTGGTATCCAGCGGCGTG
Source organism: Zerene cesonia (assembly GCF_012273895.1). Taxonomy (NCBI): domain Eukaryota; kingdom Metazoa; phylum Arthropoda; class Insecta; order Lepidoptera; family Pieridae; genus Zerene; species Zerene cesonia. The sequence goes on along the minus strand of NW_024045134.1, from coordinate 1,671,523 downwards.
GATCGCCTTCGCCGTCAGCCGCGTTATGTTCGTCTTCAGCAACACCACAGACACAGCATCCGTCTCGCACGGCCGCACTGGGGATAACAAAACACAATAATCGACGGGTCGATTATACATAACACTATCACGCTACTATTATAAATGTGACAGTTTGCTCGTTTGACGGATTTTGATGAAATTTGGTATACAGATAGGAGCTGACTGGGGTGATAGGATACTATTTGTTCCGATTAAATGCTCCCTTGGGATAACTATATCATTTGTAAATGCTAATTCCACGCAGACAAAGCCGCGGGCGGAAGCTAGTAGTGAATATAAATGGCCTACGTCCAGCAGTGAACATAGATTTTACATATATATGCAGTGAACAGATAAAAGCTGAAAAAAGAGAGAGAGATGGGGAGAGATGATAAATATATTTACAATAACATGTTTCAATGATTAATTCAACCACAAACAACATAATGCTATACTTGATTCAATACTGTATCACTTGCTCTTATACAAAATATTCGCATATTTGAGAGGTTTTGAAAGAATAGAAAAAAAATGATCAGGACGCGGGATTCGAACCCGCGTCTTTTTGCCATACCGTAGCAACAAGACGCGGATTCGAATCCCGTTGGGGATCAATTTGTTTCTATTCTTTCAAAATGTTTCATTTATAAAACACTAGCGGTCCGCCCCGGCTTCGCCCGTCAATATATATCCTTTAGCCTTAGTCAATAAGTGGGCTATCTAACACTGAAAGAATTTTTCAAATCGGACCTCGAGTTCCTGAGATTAGTGCGTTCAAACAAACAAACTCTTCAGCTTTATAATATTAGTATATTCATCTAAAAGCGAGTAACCGAGCTTATCTTTCGCCTGTCTCGCCTTTCTTTTTATGGTAAGAGATCAGTACCATTCATCACACCATCAACATTTGGATGAAGTATCTTTTTTAAGGCGTTGTCCGCTTTTAAGTTTTAAAGGATAGGGATAGGATTGACGAGGAGGAAATGAGGATGGAATCAGAAAAGAAATCCGGCTCACTCACTGTACGGAACAAAGTTCTAAACAAAAATTTTACTATTCCTATTTCATGCCAGTCTTCTGTGGGGGTATTGTACCTTCCACAATGCGAGCTGACCAAATTTGTGCCAAAGCGTACTCGATTCCCACATCACGATACACGTATGCACATATAATCCTTCCTACTAATATTATAAATGCGAAAGATTGTAAGGATGTGTGTGTGTGCGTTTGTTACTTTTTCATGCAAAAACTTTTGAACCGATTGCAATAATATTTGATACGTAGACAGCTGGACAACTGGAATAACATATAGGCAACTTTTTATCCCGATATTCCTACGGGATACGTACTTACGCGGGTGAAACTGCGGGGCGCAGCTAGTATAATATAATAATAATACTTTAATACTAATAGGGAAGACTAAAGATTTAAATACGAAAACAATTGTCTCACTCGACAAGAAAGAAATCAAGGCTTGTTTTAACAACATTTTAAACGTACTAACCTTACCTACTTCATTTTAATAACGTATTATTATTTATCATTTTAATCTATAATAAAATGATAAGGCGCGCTAAAAATAACGGAGTGAAGTTTATAACAGCACTTAATGTAAACATCAGCTGTAGGAAGCGCGCTAACAGACAATGGAATTTGATGCGTATGCATTTTATAAATATAGTTTAAAAACTTAAAATAAAACGCGCTCATGAGAGAATGACAAAATTGTCTAACTTGCTTTTATCGGTGCTGCTAGCTGCGCCCTGCGGTTTCACCCGCGTAAGTTCGTATCCTGCAGGAATATAGGGATAAAAGTTGCCTATATGTTATTCCAGTTGTCCAGCTGTCTACGTACCAAATTTCATTACAATCGGTTCAAAAGTTTTTGCGTGAAAGAGCAACAAACACACATACATCCTTACAAACTTTCGCATTTATAATATTAGTAGGAAGTAATTATCAATCATAATCAGGATAGTAAGATAAAAACTCATGACATCATTATATTGTCACAAATCTTGGACAGTATAAACAATGGAATCAAGTCAGTCCACGTCACAATCGTGAGTCGTTTCAATTGAGGCATAATCGAGTCTAAGGGTTGTTCTGCCTTACTCTTATCGTATGGGTTATGAAAAATAGATGTTGGCCGATTCTCAGACATAGACAATATGACCAAAATTCATAAGAATCGGTCCAGCCGTTTCGGAGGAGTATGGTAGCTAACGTGATACGAGAATTTTATATATATAGAGATTTCAATAAAATATATTTACCCATGACAAACCACGTGTCATAAGGAACTCGGCTGGGTCCACGTGTATTTATTGCGTCGTTTTAAACAATATCGCTTCTGTCATGTATTTCAATTTACTTAATTGCTTGTTTACTAAGATCCACAGCGCGACCTGTGTAATGTTTAAGCGTCTGCGGCTTCGCCTTACGCTTTTACGCGGGTTAATGAACAAACATATCAACTCTGTGTTTGTTTTATGAATGGAACTTGCGAAGAATTATGCCTGTCTTGAGTACTATAAAAAATTAAAGCGTTTTTTTGTACGTCATAGCGGGCAACTCCGACGCCTCCTTGCTACAGTGGTAAACGCGTGAGCGTAGAACCGAGGGGTCTTGGGTTCGATTCCCGGTGGGGACAATAAAAAAAAATGTCTCGGTCTGGCAGGACACAGAAGGCTGATCAGCTACTTGTCCATAAAGAAAATCGATCAGTGAAACAGATGTATGTCATCTGCTCCATACCCCAGTAGGGGACACGGGACTTTTTTATAGCGGGCTGACTGGTGGTTCGCCTGATGATAAGCGATCACCACAGCCCATGAATATACTGCTCGCTATTAAGGGGTAAGTAAAGGGAAAGGATTGACGACTGGAAAGTGAAATGACAGGTGAGGAAAAGGAAACGGAAAGCATATGAAATCAAGAAAAGTTTACGCAAGTAACAAATATCTCGATGAAAAAAAACTGGATTGAATAATTCTCAGATAAACACAGTGAAACGGATATCTATTACTAAAACTTCGCTGTCCGTCTGTATGTCTATCTAATTGTACGTCCGTCCGTCGCCAGGCTGTAACTCGTGAACCGTGATAGTTATATACAACAATGTATAACAAAAAATCGTGGTTGCTAAGAAGTGGCACGGTCGAAAATTAGATGGGTTGAGATTTTTTTTGCTAAAGATCCACCTTCGCCATTGCAGTCAAACTTATCATAGATGGGTACAGCCTTTTATTTCGTAAAACGAATATCTTTTTTATGAATTGAAACATCACGTGATTAATTTGATAATGCTATTTAAATGAGAAACTTTTTTTTTTTGAAAGATCACGAGGCAGGATCCTGCCTCGTGATCAAATTTTTTCTATTCTTTCAAAAAAAAAAATTACTCATTTATAAAGCATTTTCAATGCTATAAAACTAAAAATTAAATGCTATTTAAATATTGATTAAGACATAACCATTTTAAAAAGCACAATTGCAGTTTTATCTAAACTATGTAATGAATAAGGTGTATAAAAATTAAATGAAAAACATTGTGCTCAAGTGTACACATAATAGTTTTTCTAACATAGAATTACATCACCCTTTAATGAGTAAATAATAGGAGAATACAAAGAAAATTATCATTGTGCAATATTTTCCTTCAAATGCTATTTTTATTGGAGCTTGCTTTACGAATCACGATTTATAAATCAGCACGCGTTTTTAAATAATGCAATTAGTATCATAAATTAGTGATAAGCGACCGAGTGGTCTCTATAAATATGTATGAATATAAATAACTGATATAATATCCATGTCTTATCGTCTAATGCACTGAGCAATTATTCGCCTTTCCTTAGCAATACAATGCTGCAAGTTATAATATCGAAAGTTATTGGTGTCTCTTTCACGTAATAATGACAGATATTTTTTTACGTCTTTGTAAAGGCACAAGGAAAGGTTCTTAATTGAAATGAATGGTATAAAATTGTGCTTTTTCGGGTTACAATGGTATCTTTTACCAAAACTTCACTGTTCGTCGGTCTCTCTGTCTGTAGGTTCATATGTATGTCACCGGGCTGTACCTATCTCATAAGTCGTGATAATAAGACGATGAAAATTTACATACAATATATAATAAAAAATCAAACTTAAGCAACCATTGGCGCTGTCATAAATTGGATGGGTGACCAATATGTTTTGCAGTTGCAGTACTCACATTTCTTAGCATATCGTGATTTGCTACATGCAGAACCGTTCTCTATTACAAACTAGTGTGCTGCTAATATCATCCGTATATTTGTTTATTCAAGAAATTATGGCACCACAGCACAAACTCCTTATATAATAAGTGTGTCACGCCTCACTAAGTTGCTAAACAAACAGACACCGTGGTCACGATCGGGACTTGTGAATTATTAATATAGATCGAGATTCAGGGGGACGTTTCTGGTGAAAAATATGAGATAATTGAATGTACTGTATCTAAAATTCTTTGAAATTTAATGTGTTTTTTTAGTCATCGGCAATGGAGCTTCCAAGGTCCGTAAACGAGGCCGTTGGTCGTTTGCAACCTTACACGTCTACACAAGTATTGTCGACTTTAAATGGAAAGGGATAAAGAAAGAATTGAGGACTGGAAAGAAGGAATGGATTGGGAAGGGTGAGGGAAGAGAATGGGCTTCGGCTCCCCCACTCAGCGTGTTCGACTTCCACATATATGTACCGTATAACAAAGTTTACTAAAACTAGATTCAGATACATAGCCTACGTACGTCATAACAATATTACCTACGTACGTCATAACAAGTCTATCTTTTTTGTATTATTTTCATTCTTTTTTTTTTGCGTTTTTAGTATTTCATGTCTTTATAGTAGATAGGTAAATAGAATTAATAGATATTGAAATCATTTTATAATATACTTTTTTATTGAATCTAATAGCTAAGTAATGTGTTTGCTATATGAATGTTGATATAAAAGTTTTATCTTTATTTCTTTCAGAATTATCTACTATCTTAATTCTTGTCGGAACATTCAACAATCGTGTATAGATATGCATTGTTATTATTTCTTTATATATTCATAATCGTGTCCAAATCTAATTCTTCACTGGCCTTATTGTCATATATACATATAAATCTATATCGTTGAAAATAAATTGGTTGCGGGGGCGTATACGAAATTTGTCCGTTAATGTAAGGATTCCTTGTGGATACGCATTACGTCAAGTCGGTATTTAATGTCAAATAAGAAAGACATTCAAAGCCACCTTGTGATGTTGTCGTTTCGTCACGCTTCGTCGCTCAGTACTTGGTCTCTATTCGAGAACCTTTCTGCCCAACGGCCACAGTTCTACAGGTTATATTTCCAGCCCACAGCAATTTCAACTCGCTTATCTGGTGAGCTATGTCAATGACTCTGGTTCTACTATGGATTTTCTTTATTCGAATTCGATCTCCAGGCATAGCCATTTTCCAGCCCGTGAATCAACGAAAAATTAGTGCACAAAGCATAGAGAGACGAAGATGTTTTCCTTCCTCATATCATTGCTAGACACACATTGCTCGAGGGCTTCAGGCATTCAGGGATTTGCGATGAAAAGAAAGCTGCCTATCTGAGTCAGATTCGACGATTGACCTCGTTCCCGAAGTAGAACTAACCTAATTGGTAGTCCCTGATGATAAATAGGGAATAAAACTGATTTCTGTACATGGGGTACATAAGAAACTGAATAGGTGTTGTCTTCCTGGCGGAAATTTTCATGGATCATTTGTCATTTTAAGTGTTAAAGCTAAATGTAACATAAGCAGAAGCTGTGAAAACGGCCATCAGTCATTTATTTTAGCCATCAAATGACTCTGGTTACGTTAATTGTAATATGACTGCTGGAATTTCGCCAATTCGTTTGAAGCTTCATCAAGGAGCATGTCATGCAAGTGTGTCGCGTCAGAGCCCTAAGTGGGCCACGCAGTAAGAAAATAAATAAGTAATTTTAGCCTTTATGACCTTTAAAATAAATGCGTTAATGGCTTTATTTGATTTAAGCCATCTGTTACCACGTAAATATATCTACTATATAAAAATAAGTCGGGTTTTCCTTCCTGACGCTATAACTCCAAAACGCACGAACCGATTTCCACGGTTTTGCATTCGTTGGAAAGGTCTCGGCCTCCGTGAGGTTTATAGCAAAGAAAATTCAGGGAAAATTTCAACAGAAAAACGGGAAATTCATTTTTCACATACAGCCATCTGGTAGCGAAACGAAGTTCGCCAAGTTTGCTAGTCTACTATAAAGGATAGAGTCTGCATTGGTTTGTGCATATGTGCACTTTATTTTTTTTTTCGATGTTCCAAGAACAAAGGAGTTTCCATTCGACTGTATCTTCTTTAGCTTGTAACTCGATAACTTCGGGGATTTCAACCGCTTCGATTCTTTTACTGTTTGATATGAGATTGTTGTCATTAAGTTCAATTTTAGAATTTGGAGTGGTACCTCCCCAAAGACGTTGGTGTTCTTTTTCTTGACTCCAAGACTTGCGGTTTATCCCTGTTTCGCACTGATTTCGCCCTGATTCATGTATGTAGAAAAAAACAACGTTCATTGAAAATTTAACTCAGAATTGATAGTTTGTTATTTGCTATAATGCTACGGAAATGGGCACTTGTTTAATTACATTATATTAATGCTTGATATCAAAAGACACATCCTTATCACATAATAGATGGTTGATAGCATGCCACTGGTGTGTACCTCCGTACGATGTTTGAACAACATATTGAATAAGGCTATCTATACACGAAATATTTGGCAAAATAATTATAAATCGAAATAATTAGAAGTCCTCTAAACGTAAACCTGAAAATGTTGTCAAAAGTTCTTTTGACCTATCTTACCTTTTTATATTTTAACAAACGATTTAAAATATAAAGCCATTATTATAAAAAAATAAAACAATTAAAATAAGGTTATACCTATTTCATAAGTGCCACGTGCTATTAATATATTTCAAATCCAATATTTTAAATATTCAAAAACGTTCGCGAACGCTAAACTCGCGCTTAAAGATTGTCTGTATAAGCACAGATAATATAATACTAGTACAGGTCTGTATTTGTACAGACTAATGTAATTAAAAATATATGTAAACGTTAAACATTGCACGATTAATGTTTATCGGTTAATGATACAGCTTCTATAATGAAGACAACCACTCTTGAACTGCTGAAGCTAATATTTGATAATAATTGATAACGTATGTAATATGGATGTATTCAATATTCTTTGTTTTGTTACTTGACATTATATAGCTTCTTGGCTCCTATAATCTAGCTCGAAGGACCATATTCAAATTACACAAAAAGATGCGACGAGAATTAGTAGTTAATACCGTATATTATAGATACTACTTCGGGTCATCCAGGTAGGCCTTCACAGACATTATTGTGCCCAATATTTATATAAACAATTTAGTGAATAGACTATTTGCTATAAAGACGAATATAAGAGATTCTATAGTATTAATTGTTATCAACTTGAATCCTTCTAAAAAACATTTATAAGTAGTTTTATAAATGTAACTATGTATATCACTTCTTAACGCATAAACTGTTTTGGTTTAAATCTGGTTCATTTATAGATTCATATTTTTAAACCCGGAAATTTACGAGAACAGAAATATGCGGCAATCCCTGATTTTTTTTTGTTGTGAATAATTTCACAAAGGAAATAACTGTAATGGTTGCATTCATGTGTTACTTATATGAGACATGCAAACAGATTGAAGCGATCATTCATTAAAGGGTAGAGTTAGTTTTGGAACTGATTATGGCTACTTGGAACACCTATTACAAAATTCCATTTTATTAAAAGACATTGTTGTAATTGTAATGGTTAATTTCAATTTTTCGTTAGTATTAAATCAATATTTTATGTTAATTTCAAGTAATGATATGTTTTAGAATTTTTATAAATTTTATAAAAGAATAAAAGCTCTCGATTCATTTTATTTTGAATTTGTATAATATAATGAAAATACAGTAAATGATAGCAACCGGAATCTTCATTAAACAATTACATAACCATGCTAAATTATATTTAGGATACAAATTAAACATACAATTTGTTTAAAAAACTATGCATCCGCCCCTCGGATTCGTGATCTAATATTAGAAAGCACATCTATATTATGACCCTGTACCAAAAAACAAGAAAAAACCCTTTATTTGGAGTCATACTACCAGAAAGAATGGCTAAAGATAGGTTTGTTTGCTGGTTAGTTGTTCAGAAGTTGCCATGTCATCTATCAGCCTAACTTCAAGAGCATCATTTATTGAATGACTCACACGCGGTATCTTTACAAATTAACCTATTTAACCACAATTGAATAAAATTAGTTTCCTACAATAGTATGCCTTGCCTATTTTTAAGTTTAAGATTAGAATACTTTTTCGCATAGTCAGGTCTTCGGGGAAAAGGCGCTAATATTTAAAAATAAAAATAATATCGACATAACCGACAAAACTGTACTAATTCGATTTTTTAACTAGCAACTGAGTAAAATTAAAAAAAAATCTAGATAAAACGTTATCTTTAAATTATCTTTTCTAAATCAAATTACACATTGATAGGCTTCACAATTTCTTGATAATGATTTATATTATTAATCCTATTAATGGCATGAGTTAAGCAGATAAATGCAAATTAAATTTCTTCGCACTATTTTTATCACAAATCTTATAAATTGAAATCGTTCAAATGTTTGACATTTACATCATGTGTTGCCAGAAATAAATTATAACCTTATATATTATCTGTAGCAACGGACTCCAAAAGACTTTTTACATCATACAGTGGATATTTCAAATTCGTAGTTCGCGCACGAAATTCTTCACCACCTCATTCCTTATCTGGTAAAGATTGGAATATTCTATGGTCGTTTTTCCGAAAACTTATAACCTGAATCTTTTCAAGGTGAGAATTGTTTTCTCTCAAGCAAGCATGTCACCACGAAGATCACGTCTACTTCATATCATGTAGACCTGTGGTCAAATGCCTGCTTAAGCAATTATTAAAATACAACTTTATTTAATCATACATATAATTTCCATTATCGAAGGCACGTTTAGAAGTAATTTCGGTGTATACTCGCCACACATGTCGCTAATTAGCAGATGACGTCTTTGTTTGTTCACTGTCGTGAAATTTAACAAATGACATCCGAATCTAAACAAAATTTATATTGAAAAAACACAATAATTTTAACGGACATGATAAAAGTAGAAGATCGTCCATACTAATAATATGAAGCTAATGAGTTTGTACGCACCAATCTCCGAAACAACTGAACTGTACTATTTGAATTTTTTTAACGTTAGATTGTCCATTTACGGAGATATATATTCTATAGGCTACATAATCCAATCAAATAAAAATTAGACTTATATACGACGAATTGAAACACGCGCGGCGCAGCTAGTTCAATTACATATTTAAGCAATTTTATTAGACTTTTGATTAACAATATTTAATATATTTTAAAACAAAAACTAATTGAAAATTGCGTCGCTATACAAAAAGTTACAAGAATTGGATATTTTTTTTAAACATAGTTGTTCAAACAGTATATAATTTTATAATTTTCCATACATATAAAGTATAAACTAGGATATAGCTATGTTATTTGTAATACCTATTAATTTTATAGTCTTTAACATGTAATTTTTATGAGATTTAATTTTAAGATTAACAAACTAGCAACTTCTTATCTGTTACGTGTAGCATGTGACGTTTATTTATAATAAATAATTTAAAAACGATCTACGCATTTTTCTGGGATTTTATTCTACAGAATTAGTCATCATCATCATCATCATCATCAGCCCATATATGTGCCCACTGCCGGGACATAGGCCTCCTATGAGGGTTCAGTTCATAATCCACCACGCTGGCCAAGTGCGGGTTGAAGTATGTCACATGTCGTCGAACTTTTTACTTTCGTTTCTTGGACGTACCGGTCTCCTCACGATGTTTTCCATCACCGTTTTTGAAACAGTGGTGATGTTACACATGCGCAGATAATTTGGAAAATCTATTTATTTCCTGCACGCTCGCCCAGTCTCGAACCCCGACTTGTTGATTTTAAGTCTGAGGTCCTCACCACTGAGCCACCACTGCTTTTGTAGTAGTATTGAATGAGTACTCTACAGTTTTCCATATAATGAGAAATAGTTTGTCGTCTAACATTTAACAGTACCTACTATGTAGATCGGAATAACACTGCAACCTGCTTTATATGTGGGTGATAATTAAAACAATAGATATGACATTCGAGAAGTCAACGACCGAGTGATAGGTACCTATATCAAGAGGCAGATTTCATTAGAAGCAATTACTACACAACGTTTTTAGTGAATTTTCACGAATGGGACACGGACATTTCAAATTTGGTTTAGTTTTTTTTTCGCTTTAATTTCTCGGTCAGCGATGGTCTTCAGGATTCAATAAGATATATATTCGTAGTCACTTAACAGATATAGTTATTTTCTTTACTCACGTGAGCAGTTGTTAAATTGTTCCACATATGAATACAAATAAAAAAAACATTATTTACGTCCAGAAGCAGACATAAACGCTATTGCCGCGCGTTCAAAATCAATTTACACAAACAAACAAACAAAATCTATATAAGTACCACAGGCGATGTCGCGGCGAATGTCTAGTTTTAAACAGACATTATAAAAGTCGAATTGGTGAACGTAAAGCATATGTTTTCATACAAGGAACAGTAAATCTCGCTACCAACTCTATACAGTCTGCCAAGTTATTTATATAGTACAGTTTTATTACAACTACATAAATATATGTTATGTTTTATTGTCGGACGCACTTTTGAGATGATCGAACTATCATTGGAGTATAAAAAATATATTTTTAGATCTATATTCGATGTATATTGCGCGGCTGAAGAACTAATGATCAATAGTTATTGAATTTTTATTAAAAAAATGTTTATTTTACTATCACAAAATATGCATTCAAGACTAATATAAAATATATAAATGGTACAAATGGCGGTCTTATCATTTACGGTGATTTATGTCAGACAATTGTAGCGCCAAAACAGTTTCAAATTTGAATTTATCTGAGATTTACATGAAATACAAAAATATTTATTTAAAATTGATATATAAGGTAAACAAAAACAGTATACATACATTAAAATGTATGTTATATACATTACTTGTTAGGTATTTATGTAAATAGCGATCCACCCTTTTTCAGAATAAAATTAAACACACAGCTTCGAATTAAAATCTGTATATATGCTTTAGATGTAAATACATATACAGATACGTATATACGTATCTGTATATTGTCAATATCAAATAATCTTTGCGATTATTCGATATAGAGAATTTGTAAGAATTTATTAATACCATTATAATAATTATATAATGTAATATTAATTATTTATTAATATAGTATCTTCTTGTGTTTGATTTTACGCGAGTATTATACATTTAGAAATTAAAAACTTTTTAACGGATTTTAAATGCGATTTATTAACTTAGCTTGTGCCTCTACAGATACATTTTTTTTTCAGAAAAACATCTAGGATTTATATAAAGCGTCAAATAATTGTTATAATCTAATTAAAAATAAAATAGAATTGACAATGAAAATTATTTGAATCCAGCTTCATATACCCACGCTAAACGTCACTCATGCTTCATTCGTGTAAATTTTAATCTAATGGAACGCATTAGGTTTCCAATCTACTTGAAACCCTAACCACAAATGGATAAGGTATATTTTCATACGCGACCAATCCCCAATTGAGTTCTCAGTATTGCGCTACGTCGTAGCGCCACTACAAACCTCGTAAAAGCTCTAATAAGGAAACTCGAGTTAATTCACCGCCTGTAGTTTCACGGCTGTTGATTGTGTAATGTAAATATTGTAGTAAGGTTGCCTCACCTCCCTATATATGTCATCTCTAACGTAGAATTGTAAAAAATACATGGACGACCGGGCTCAGTGGCGTGCTATGTGATAGGCCTATGTCCAGCAGTGGACATCAATGGCTGATGATGATGATGATGATGATGATGATGATGATGATGATGATGACATGGATATTACATCTATATTGTAGCAGTTAATAGTAAGTAAGAATTCGTGTAAAGTGTATTCAGATGTTTTTTATGTCAGAGCAGCCATCTGAGCTGGTGGTTCGCCTGATGGGAAGCGATCACCACCGCCCATGAACTTATCCCTTACCATCTAAGATAAGGGATGAGGAAAGGATTGACGACTGGAAAGAAGGAATGGACTGGGAAATATGAGGAAAAGGAAACGGGCCGCCGGTTCCCCCGAACCGAACGAAACACAGTAGCACGCTAACATTACATGCCGGTCTTCTGTGGGGGTGTGGTACTTCCCCGATGCGAGCTGACCCAATTCGTGCCGAACCGTGCTCGATTTCCACAATAATAATATTCATTTTATAATGTATTTGTTGATTTATAATAACGAGAATAAATTAAATATGTAACCACCTTTTTCTTATAATAGAGATAATACAACCGAGTCTTGAAAGCGAGTGATTTTTTGAACTGACATTCAACACAAAGTTTTGATACGTTTAATACTAATAAAAATGAATGTCGATAATAAATCTTGAAATTAAGGAAATTATATTCAAAACAAACGTTTTATGATCATTTACATCCGTCGATGAAACGAATACCAAAAATTGAATCGCAAATATTATTTCTAAGTTTATCCTACTCCCTACTAATATTATAAATGCGAAAGTTTGTAAGGATGTGTGTGTGTTTGTTGCTCTTTCACGCAAAAACTACTGAACCGATTGCAATGAAATTTGGTACGTAGATAGCTGGACAACTGGAATAACATATAGGCTACTTTTTATTCCGATATTCCTGCGATATACGGACTTACGCGGGTAAAACCGCGGGGCGCAGCTAGTTACAATTATAAAAAGAGACACGTGCTGTTCAGAATCTAATTCAATGAATAGAGCAGATACTAATCTTATTATATAATGACTAGCCGCTCCTCTTTTCTCCGCCTACGCAAATATAGCCTATGACACTCACAATAACGTAGCTTTTATTGCATAATATAACTTTTAAAATCAGTTCAGTTACATCCAGAGGTTTGCGAGTTGTGGGGTAACGTTACTGACAATCTTTTCCACTTTATAATATTAGTATACATGTATGCGATATTTATTTAATTGCAATTAATCGAAATTCGTCGGTTTAATTCGTAGGATTTAAAGATAGATATTAATATAAATGTTCTGTCACAAACATTTCCTTTAATCATTTTTTGTTATTAAAAACCATTCTTACAATAACTAAATCCTATGTAAAAATAATATGTTTATACCGTCTTATCAGCCTTCTAAAACTTTACTTTATTTTACTAAAATTTCCCACCAAAGCTGAAAAATCTCTTCATGTGATATACCATGGTCGGTTCCTTTGTACGTTATCGCGTAAGAATCAGCTATAATCTGTCAGTCACGGTTCGTCAACACAATTTATATACGATAAACAAACAGACACACGGATATTTTGTAACTACGCAGTTTTATGCGGATGTTAGAGTTTTTAGCTTTATAAGTTCACATGTTGTGTTCTTGAATCTTCCTTGTTTATTCGTCTTTATTGGAACTTATTTTTAAAATGCTTTTGAGTCTACATTCGGACACAACTGTTTTCGGGGGCTGCAATTAAGAAGTGTTGTAATTACGCATTTATCGTTCTTTGTGTTATAAAAGTACGACATAAAAATTTTGTATACAGGCAGCGTGCATACTGCGTCTTATCTCCATTATTGCATTCGTATGATTTAACGATATATTGGCATAATAATTATAATGACTCATTTTACTCTGCATTTACCAAGTTCATTATGCACATAATAATGTCCTAGTTCTACTTGTAAAACCTGAATCAAAGGCATAATAAAGAATTTGAATAATTTATTTATTAAATTACTTCAAAGTAAAAAAGAAGAAAAAATTTAATATAGATAGAGTAATTACGCACCAACAAAATTATGCACATATGGCGACCTTGTTGCTATGCAAACGTTATTTTCACTTTATAATTAATTGCATTAATTATTCGTCTGTTTTTTTTATAAGACAGTGGGCAATTGAGCAGTTGAATAGATCTTTGGTAAGCGAATCCACCAGCCATAAGCATACAGAGATCTCCGAAGATGTGTTGCCGACTAAAATATATTTTTATTTTTCTTTCCTCGCCCATAATTCTACACGATTTGGTTACATAGCAACGGTATAAAGATAAATCTCAGTAACTGCTTAAGATAATAAAGTTAACACATATAATTGTAAAACCAACATGGATTAAAATTGTTAGAGTTAATTTTTAGCCGGTTTATTTTTATTTCCTTTTATTGTAAGTGTGTACCTAATGTACACATCAGTTAGCACTTGGCCCATCAGAATATACGCACACGAAAAAACTAAAACGTACGTAAATTTATTGGTAAATGTCGTAGATATGAATTGACGTTTAGTTTCTATTCGAAAAACACAACAAAAAAAAAGATACAAGTATCATTTACTTTTTCAAGTTCAGATATGAATTCGGAAAAACTTCAATCACTATTATCGAATACTAGCTGCGCCCCGCGGTTTCACCCGCGTACTTCCGTATCTCGTAGGAATATCGGGATAAAAAGTAGCCTATTTGTTATTCCAGTTGTCCAGCTGTCTACGTACTAAATTTCATTGCAATCGGTTCAGTAGTCTTTTCGTGAAAGAGCAACAAACACACACACATCCTTACAAACTTTCTCATTTATAATATTAAGTAGGACTAGTAGGATTATACTAGGATAGGATAGGATATTACCTCCCGAGACCAGTTCTTTCGATCTAGGAATCTATATTATGTATCTACAAATACTTTATAATAATTGTACAGTATAACTAGTATTATATTATCTATGGTATAACAGAACGTGTGTGAAAATTAAACGAGAAAAGATCATGAGGCACAATAAAACAAATGTCAAATTTTTTTTTTCTTAAGTAAAATAAAAGAATCTACTACTTACCTAATATATAAAGACACGCTACTAAAATATGCTTCCAAGAAGGAAACATAACGTAAAGAAAATTCATTTTCACACACTGTCTCTTTGATTCATAATTATTCGCGCCACCAGAATGCATTTTACAAAGTTATCACATGTCTATTCAATTAATAATACTCCCCACCAAATAATAAATTTAACGCATAATTCTTAAAAAAACAAACAACAAAATAAACAATAAAAACAAATAGAATTCTTTCGCCACCTAATTCCTTTTAATCGTTTTATTATCGTATTTATCACAATGCTGTTAAGAGCGACGTGCGTCCGATAACACTGTTGGCGGAATACTGAAGGAATAAATTTGATTTTTTTTTCAGACATCCTGAAAACAAGCACAAGTAATTATCACATTTCTGATACTATTTATGTTATTTACGCAAATGCGGAGTTATTGCGCTGTTTATTTTTAAATGATTTTTTTTATTATTATACATGTACAATTTTTCAGTGTACACAAGATGTTGTATTATTTATGTATATTGGCTGATGTAAAGTTGTGTCGTCGACATCGATGAGCTTTCGCGTTTGGATTTTGAAAATAGAATTATGTTTACTGAACAAAAAGGTCGGGACATTGATCGCGTTAATTTTTTAATTTCTACATCATCGACATTGGAAGTCTGTTATTTTGACATAACAAAATTTCTGTTCTTTTTTTGAATTGCAAATTGCAATGTAATTTATGCACATGCCTACTACATTCGGGTCGATGAACTATATCAATACACGTCATTATATTGAGATCGAATAGTCATTTCTTTTTTGTTTTCTATTATTGTTTAAAAGCTTAGAATTGCATTTAGCGAAATACATAAAACATACCTTAGATATCAGAGCATACGCGACTGACGGATTAACGAAAAAAATATACAACCACTTGTCATAAGAAATCTATTCAAATCTCATAGTTTTCTTGTTTGACCGCCCTAATCATCGGAACAATTCGACCTATTTTTAAAAATTCTTTCACGGATATTAACGCGATCCCTAGTGCTATAGGCTATAACATATGTAATATAAAATATTAAAAAATATGTGGGCGAAGCCGAGGTGGACAGCTAGCATTGTATAAAAGAATCAAGTCATGTTGTTAACATGACTTTTCTTGAGTTATACTCAAGAACGGCTAAATATCCTGGGAATTATATTGTATTTGTTTGATTTTAACAAATTGCAAATAAAATCTATAAATGATTTAATATATTTAATAATTATAATGAGTAACAATAAAATGATCGCATCCTTAAATAAGATACCAGATTTTTGAACTTCGAAGCCATAAAAGAAATGATGGCAGTTTCAGTTTCATATAGATAACAGCACATTAGTTTACACATAAATAAAATGAAGAAAGTATTGCTAACCTTGATATAAACAGGTATTTTTGGTTGTTGTTGTTAAAAAAAATATATATTTATATACTGTTGTATCTTTTAATATGTATACTAGAAAAAATTACCCAGTTACTTATATTTTATAAGCAGTAAATGTATATCACGGTTTTATTACTTCCTTTAAATTACGTTTTCACATTAAGATGTATCCAGTCGCTTTCGTAGTAGATAATAAAATATTTAATGTTTTATTTTTATCTACTGTTTATTACGAGATTTATAAAAAAATCTGTTCAAATATTTCTATTTATATTCTTGCTGTGTTTTCAACATGGTTAAAGTTTTATTCGAAAGTTATAGGCAATATCATGATGAGAAATGTTTATTTCTATTTTTTGAAATCATTCCATTTCCTGAGTTTTTTGTGTGTTTTCAAGTCAACGTACGATGGGTATATTTAATAAGAAAATGAACCATATTTTAGTAAATAAATTTATAACCATTGTCTCGAAACTTTTTCCTACTTCTAGCGAAAAAATTGCGATATTTGCCGAGATATGAATAATATAAAAAAAAATAGAAAGTTTTACATCATAAATTCCTTTGCAACAAAATATTTAGAACATTTATCCCAATAACTGATAGAATACGGTCATAAATATTTTATGGCACATAAAATAGTAGTTTTTTTCACCACATACTTCATAATTGTATACAAACAGTTTACATTACAGGGCTTTGGAAGATATCCAAAACGATTTGTGAGAGTGGAAATTTTATGGATGAGTGTGGAATTCGTATTAAATCATATTTTTCGAATATTGATTGATGATTAACGCTCTAGTGCTAAATAAAAGTTGTTTGAAGATTTGATGCAGTGATAATTTTGTTTTATACTGTAATAGAGACCCCCACTTCACATGGGTGTACCTTATGCTTAGAAAATCGGTCAAGTGTGTTTGTCACTGAACCACTAAACGACTGGACCGATTTGAATGAAACTTTTTGTGTTTTCAGGCGGATTGATAACGATTTAAAAGTAAGAAACCGCGGGCTCATTCTAGTATCAATAATATGTGTAAATTACTGTTGTACTACTGTTTTTTTTTTTAAATAAATATATTAAAATAAATAAATAAAAATCTGCATTAACATATCTAAACGTGCATTTTTACCATACTTAATGAGAGCATACTTATATATTATAATATTTTTATCAATGCTTAATTAACTAATTATTTTGTGGGTAGAAATTGTGGGTATAAATTAATAAATTTTTTGATGTTTTAAATGTTTAAAAATATAATAATTTAAAAAATTACACATACAATACCATACATTTAAACCAGCACGTATTGATATATTTGTAGTGATCTACAAATAGTAACTACATAAACTCTTTTGTCTATATTTAAGTTTTAGTTTTATAGCATTGAAATCTTTATAAATGAGAAATTTTGAAAGAATAGAAAAAAATTGATCACGAGGAGCAACGCTGTAGTTTCTACTGTATGGCAAAAAGACGAGGGTTCGAATCTCGCCTAGTCATAATTTTTTTCCAATCCTTTCAAAATTTTCTTTTTTTGTCTATAATTATCCTACTTATCCTACTAATATTATAAATGCGAAAGTTTGTAAGGATGTGTGTGTGTTCGTTGCTCTTTCACGCAAAAACTACTGAACCGATTGCAATGAAATTTGGTACGTACACAGCTGGATAACTGGAATAACATATCGGTTACTTTTTATCCCGATATTCCTACGGGATAAGGATTTACGCGGGTGAAACCGCGGGGCGCAGCTAGTGGTCATGGTCATGATCATCATAATTCTAATTTGACAAACAAATGATCACAACATACGTAATACACATATGCAAGTTTAATTACCCCCATACACCTGCATAAAAAAACAATAAATAACATTTTATCAGAACTAATTGATACAGATTATTTTAAAATCCGACAAAATATACAGCCACATAAATTAATACCATTATAAATTAATAAAAATGGTTTATCGAAAGCTGTTTATCTTTTTATAGCTCAGTTACTTATTTAATTGTGCTTTCTTATTTGCGACACATTGTTTTTAAAAAGTTTAAATAAAAAAAAAAACGAAAAATAGAGGGTAAATTGAAAACCGGTGCTGCGATGTATGCGTCACAAACAAATTTTTTAATGTTTTCTTGTTGCGCAGACCGCATGTCGCATGTGTCTATGTTAAAATTATCAGTGACTTTTTTTTTGACCTTGTACTGCAAACTTATTTGTAATTTTTCTGTTAGTTTTGTAGCAAGCCATTAAATAGACATCTTTACTTTATTTCTTTCTTTCTAAAATTTATAGCTGAGATTATAAAATACTAGACTAGCATTATAGATATCAAAATTCTTGTAGTATCCCAAGGAAGCGTTTAATTAGGATAAAAAATATCCTATCACCCAAGTCAGCTCATACCCTGTCTGTATACCGAATTCATTACTTTTTTCATTAAAATCCGTTCAGTAGTTTCAGCGTGTTAAAAGGACAAAAATAACCATACAAACTTTCAATTTTATAATACATATTAGTGATTTTTACCAGAACTATTTGATTTTTTATTTGAAAGCTGGTGCCGGGTGCCTCCCGTTTCATTTAAATTGTATCTGACACTTTAAAGGCGGTTTAGTTGCTTTTAATGATTTTGCTGGTCTCTTGTCGGACTCAAAAATAATGTTAAAATTTGAAAATTACTTATAGAAAAACCTATTCTAGATCCGGGATTCGATCTAGGATCTATCTATAGAACATAATCTTGGGTAGTATGAGGTTCTGCTTTTAGAGATATTTATTTATATTTACATTTACTTATATCATCGTACGATGTAATTTAATCACTGCCTTTCGCATTGAATCCCCGAACACAATGTAAATATTAAACACAATTTGTCTTTTTTCTTCCAACTGGAAAGCATTTACATGTATGTCTATTTATTTAGGCTTCTTTATAAATTGTGTAGGAACGAGTATATGAGTATAATTAGAGTAGTGTTATTATGTATTCTCTGATATGCTGTCTAGATTTAGGTAGATCCTACCATCCTATCCTACCAATATTGTAAATGCGAAAGTTTGTACGGATGTGTGTGTTTGTTGCTCTGTCAAGCAAAATCTACCGAACCGATTGCAATGAAATTTGGTACGTAGACAGCTGGACAACTGGAATAACATATAAGCAACTTTTTATCCCGATATTACTACGGGATACAGACTTATGAGGGTGAAACTACGAGGCGCAGCTTAACCGAGTTAAAGTTGAAAAAGTCAGGTGAAACACAAATTTTATCAAGGTAACTCAGTGCTACATTTTTACACAACAGACACACGTCGATTTATTTGTAGACATTCATAACGAATTTCGTGTTATCAATGATAAATATTATAAATATAGGAATGTGATGATTATAATCTATTTTCGTTTTATTGTGCATAAAAACTCATTCGCGTCATTGGTTTTATTCCATTGCATTATTTTTATTGAATCCGAGATTGTAATTAATATAAAACGCAACCTAAAGCCTTTGTAGATGACGTTAATTGGCTCACTAACACGCGCGCGCTCTTTTTTTTGCAGCACGACTTTACTGGGAGCAAGGGTCCTTAATCTATATGTCAAAATATTTTGTTATTGTTTATTGTTCACTTACACATTATTAATTGTGGTCAAATAAACCGATATTTACTCGACTTTTTCCTTTTTCCCAGCCACTTCCTACTACATAATTATTTAGTTTGTAAACTAGCTGATTTGGGAAACGCCGAATTTGCAAGACTTATAATTGAGGGCAATTGCCTTATAATTGAGGGCTGTGAGTGTGAATACTTTGTTAATGAAATACTCCCGGACTAACCAGATGACAATATATTTTATGAAAATCTATCCAATTCGGAGGATTTATATATCTATAGACTTATGGATATATATTAGTTACTAGCTGTTGCCCGCATGAAAAATGGAGGACTTTATAGACGTAGACGTAGACGTCTTTAACGCAGCCCTATTGCGAAATCCGATCTTTGTGCGCGTCTACTAACTATAAACTAATTTCTTACCAAATTCCACCTTTATACGTTCAACCGCTTTTGAGATTTCGTGATGTGTGAGGGAATGACCTTTTGCCTTTATATATATGGATTGCATTCATTTCACAAAACACCACAGTAGTTGAAAACGCACATCCGTACCGTATATATTATAAACTAGCGGTCCGCCCCGCCTTCGCCCGTGGTATATATATAGCCTATAGCCTTCCTCAATAAATTTGCTATCTAACAGTGAAAGAATTTTTCAAACCGGACCAGTAGTTCCTGAGATTAGTGCGTTCATACAAACAAACCATTCAGCTTTATAACATTAGTATAGATGACACAGTCTACGAGTACCTAACCATAATATTGGTATATTTTCCAATCTTTCGCGATTATATACCATGTAACTATATACCATGTTTGCCGCCTAATTGAGAATCAATCTTGATGAAAGTTCGTTGGGACAGAGATTAATTGCTTGCCGTGACGCAACCGGCCGCAAACAATTATTTTATGACACAATTTCATAATCTCATACAAACAATGTGGATATCCTCTACGCTTTATTGGAGAGTGTATTTTGATAGAGGTTAAATGTGGGAAAAACTGTTCGCTGGTGGTCAAATCTTACCTTATAGCTGTTTTGACGTATGTCTAAAAAAACTTGTCCTCAAAACCCTTTAATTTTTTTCCGATTTTAAATATTATGATGGCTGTTATGAAGAGTTATAAATATAACTACATAGTTGGAAGAAAATATTAAATTGCCCTCGAAACAACGATTTTCGGGTTAGAAAGTAGTCTAGTCGCATCTCTCTCCCAGACATTCCAACAATAGGAGCTTAGCATATATAGGTTCATCAAAATAGTCTCAGCCTTTTTTGCCATGAAAACGGAATATGTAAACGGAAAATATAATTAAGTTCCACAAATACTTTTATTTATATACCTACTTTCAGAATAATAATCAGTTATATTCTTATTCGTGAAATAGTTCAACATAATATTATTGTGTTTGCTTAAATAATAAAAATTACGTAAAACATGAACTCATCCGACATCGCATTAAAAATATATTCTTCTGTTGTTAAAATATACAAAATCACCTAAAATATCGATATGTTAAATTCAACATAACAATGGGTTGGTGCTTTGCTAACAACGAGTAGGTGTCTTTACGTACTATTTACATTTAATATCTGTGGTCTGGGCGTGGGCGCCTAACTACATATCACGACATTTTAATTTGAATATTTAATTACATATGTAATACTGGCTGCGCTCCGCGGTTTCACCCGCGTAAGTCTGTATCCCGAGGGAATATCGCGATAAAAATTTGCCTATGTGTTATTCCTGTGGTCCAGCTGTCTACGTACCAAATTTCATTGCAATCGGTTCAGTAGTTTTTGCGTGAAAGAAACATTCATATACATGCATACATCCATCCATACATTAAAAACTTTCACGTTTATAATATTAGTAAGATTTGCTGGCTTTGCTGTCGCTTGCAAAGTATTTGCCCTTTGGAAGTCCAACTCATTACAACATTTTTCGAGAAGTTTCTGATTTCAATTGTATTTTTCTAAATTAGTTCCTCGAAACTCCGTGGATTCTCAACCGATCGACGTGATTCTTTGTGTGTTAGAACTACTACAAATACCGACGTTCTTACGTGATTATTTTTTAAGAAATAATTATTTCATAACCGTAATCATGTGGAGAACATGGAAGCCACAGATTTAAAAAAAAAGTCACAGTGATTACTTCGCCTCATTAATAAATAAATTGATAAACGCCTTTTCATTATAACGAAATGCCACTCATAGGAGTGCATTCATTCGGTCAGCGATCTAAGTACTCGTAAACGATAAAGCAGTCGTAAAACAAAGTCATAACAGTTTTATAACACCCTCTAAAGGAGTTATTGAAGACTATTATCATTTATGGACTTCAAAACAAATTTTGGCCTCGTTTATTAGGGTTCCATATATAAACATAGGATAAAACCTTTTTACTAACTACTAGTATTATTTTTTTTATGCCATATGCGGGCAGAGCTGGTGGTTCGCCTTCGCCTTCGCTTACCAACGCCCATGAATATTCGTACATAGTGGGTGCCTCTGCGATGCGATACCCGCTTTTACGGGGAAAGGGATAAGGAAAGGATTGACGGATAGAAAGAAGGAATGGACTGGGAAGGATGAGAAAACGAAAACGGGCCTCCGGCTTCGGCTCCGGCGGCGTAATAATATTTCGTACGATGAATGGGGTATTCGTATTTGCTAATTACGACTCGGCTATCCGTGTGTCGGTCCGTCAATCACCAACCTATTAAATCGCATGAACAGTGAAATACAGTTGAAATTTTTCACAGATGATGTGTTTCTGTTGCCGCTATAACAATAAATATTTAAAAACCAAATAAAATAAATATTTTAGAGGACTCTCATTAAACAAACGTGATTATTGATAGTTTATAGCGACAAGAGGATTCAGTTTTCACAGAATGTTATTTCAAAAATCTATAGGAATATTATAAAGCTGAAGAGTTTGGAATTAGGAACTACTAGTCCGAATTAAAAATTCTTTCAGTGTTAGATAGCCCATTTATTGAGGAAGGCTATAGGACATATACGTACCACGGGCTAAGCCGGGGCGGACCGCTAGTAAATAATAAAATTTAAATAGAACAAATGTTTAAAGAGGCCGCCCATACAACGTACGTGATTTTTTTACCGCTTTTACACATTCCTACTCGTACTTGACTGTTTTTTTTACGTAATATTTTTTTTCATTTCTTTGGAGTGATTCTTTAAACTAGTCAACAGATGGGAACATCTATAATAGCTACATTGAGGAATTTGGAATACAACCTAATATAACATTATCTCATAAAGATACTCGTACAATAAGTACCTACTTCAGATTACGTAGTAACAATTTACTAAACTGTGTCAAATATTACTATCTATTACTACACTTACCTACTAACTCCGCTTGTATTGTACCTACAAATTCTACATGCTAACCTTTATATAATTTAGGCTTCCTACCCCTCTGATACGTATATTGAAGTTTTCAATAAAATTAAACATTATGTGGGCAGTATAAAATTGACTGCACCTTCCATTTTGAATTGGATACATACATAACTGAAACATACATAAACTGGAAGGAATAGGAACGAACCATTTATTTCGATACTACAATTTGCTATTAAAAATATATATGTATTAATTATTCTTCTCATATCTCGTACCGCTATTGCTTACGTTACTGTGTCAACGAGTTGTGACAATTTTTTCGAGGGTAGTTTTGTAAGAAAGTTACGATTCACTCTGTCACATTTATCTATCAGTACACAGTATACACAAGTATCCGTTTGTGACCATGGCGCACGTTGCCGTGTCCAAATATCGCCAAATACACAAAAAGGTCAACCGTGGTAAGGTTCACAAAATAATATAACATAGTGTGTTAAGACCGTGGTGTTTTATCAACGAAATGATTGTTCAGAGTGATATCTTTTCTTTTAGGTAAGGTTAAGAGCACGATTGGACTTGGTGATGAATGCTCGGATTTTCTAAACATTACTAAAGCAAGTATGTATGAATTTTTTTAGTTGACAAAATAATTAATTGTTATCATAAGAATCATTCGTTTTAACTAAAAACTCCTTAGATACTTCTTGTGAACTTATTATTTAAAATCTAACTTGGATTTTGTAAATTTCATCATAAAGAACATATTTCATATTCCGACAAAGGCATTTTAATTATTATTTACGTTTTTAGTAATTATATTTAGAATGCGCTTCTCATGTTAACAATTTAATAAGTTTCGTTTTTATTTGTTTTATTATCGTATGTAATTAAAAGCATTGGAATAAACCTTAAATTTGGTATAATTTTGAGTATTTCCCAAAACCAGTGCTTTTTAAGAACAAAGTTGATTTTTAGGCATGAGAGTAAGATTAGTCATTTGATTGAGTTTTAAAGTAAAGATTGCGTTGTTATTCCATATGTGGTCTATAGAAGATTTTTATGTTCTTTCGCGATTCTTTGTTCATTCTTACGCCATCTTCCGGCACCAACAGAAACACTTGAAAGTTTTTTTTTATTTGAACGACATCTAGTAGATAGTTATGGTTTTCTCTACCGGATATAATAGTTTGTTTGTGATACCGATAGCTATATATTTTCTTCATTGACACGTTAGTTTAAATGGTAGTATGTAGCAGTTTTCATTATAAATTATTTTACAGTAAAAGATCATCAGAAACGAAAATTTACAATCATGACAATAATTAACTAAAAAAATATGCCAACTTATCCCTATAATTGTCATTTAATAGCTATTTTGTCTATGGTTGCTCTATTATTTTGCGCCTGCGCACTTGACTGATGGTCTACGCGACGTACAATAAAATCATATTGCAGAAAATTTGAAGTTTGTTGTTTTGGTGACAACATATCCATATTTATTTATGAAAAATTCACACTGAATGCAATTCCAGGTGCGAAACAGAATCATTCTGTGATTATCGCCCTGGATGCGTTCAGTCATTGAGAGTTCGAGCGGTGTACGGTAGCCATCTTGGATTCGAACAAAGCTTCAGATGTGTAGATTGTCTGTTTATCAATAATTTTAGTGCATTTCCCTGTTAATAGTTTGTATGTTTAGGATATGTACGGAACGTTCGTCCACATGTGTAAATAGCTATGGCTGCGACAAGGAAACTGCAAGGTAATTTGTTATGTTATCAGGTTAGGGATTGATTGACCCCAACCTATGTAGATACGTGTTCTAGAGTTCTATTGTCCGTCCGTTGGGACCTCGGCCGTACTGTCGATGCTTAAAAAGTGTAATAAATTGACTACAAATGTTGTGAATTCTCGATTTATACGTAATATCTGTGTAATTGATTGATGTGCTAATCGCGTCCTACGTGCTTATATTCGTAGATTTTCTCTAAGTCTAACGTGATAATTTTGTGTATTGATACGCTGAGGATGCGAAAACAGTACAGTTGAGTTGTGTAAACAATGTTTTCATGAAATATCGTCACGTTTAGTGAATTGCATCTGCGAAACAGGTTTGAATTCTTGTTATTGACAGTAATGTTGTTTTCAGGTGAAATAGATAGGTGTTTAAAAAAGGTCACGGAAGGTGTGGAGACGTTTGAAGACATCTGGCAGAAGGTGCACAATGCGACGAACAGTAATCAGAAGGAAAAATATGAGGCAGATCTCAAGAAGGAAATTAAAAAACTCCAGAGGCTACGGGATCAGATCAAATCGTGGATCGCCTCTGGAGAAATTAAGGATAAGAGTACACTTTTAGAATATAGGAAACTAATAGAAACAGTAAGTCAGTTTATTTTTGTTTACATACATCAACATAAATACCTTTTAATACTGATAATGATTATATTGCTTATTTTCCTTTAGTTTAACTCATATTGAAAAATAAGTATATATAAACTGGCATATGGTGTTTATTATAGGTTCAGTACCATGAGATATTCTCAATTAAACATTCCATATGCTGTTTATGAACTTTAAATAATTATATTCTACAATAATACACTAGGGTTTATCTCAGAAATTTTAACTTCTGTTAAAAAAATAATTACAATACATAATATGAAAAGGTTATTGTTATAATGTTTATTATAACTTGAATGCATATTTCTTAATTTTAATTGATATAGATCATATTATTGTTTAACTTATTTTATGTGACATGAATTAAAATAGAATCCCATTGAATTAAATTTTTAGTTTTATAGCATTAAATTGCTTTATAAATAAAAATTCTCATAGAATCCTATTGGTTGTTTAATAAAATTTTCCATTTAACCTGACTGTTAAACAAACAAGTTGATAATTTCCATTGTTTGAAATCTCTAATTAAAGTAATCTTCTAATACTTTATGTCAAGAGATCTTATTAAATAGTATTTATAGCATTCATATTACATCTTTGATTTTCTGCAGTTAGGTGTCTTGTTAAAAACATTTTTATATTATTATTTTATATTTTAGTTGATTTTTATGGTTTACTAAATTACGATTAGTTGAATACAATTTTTAAACTTAAAATACCAAATCATTGAATTCCTGAAGTTATACATTCAATGAAAACTATAGAATTTCACTTAACTCTCGGATTTTCTGCCTCTATATAAAAAAAGTTTTAAAATTTTGTGCAAATATATTTATTGGTGTGTAGTGTAGCAACACTTGCAAAGCAATCTGTTAATAATCATTTGAAATCTTGTTTTATTTACTCCGTAACTCAATGCAACTACTGAAATAACCTATTCAATTTTAATGTATAAACACCATTCATCTTCTCTGTGATTGAAATTTTATTCCTACGAAATACTGTTTTAACAAAACACATGTATGAATACAGATTATAACAGCATTATCTATCTTTCTATTTATTACCAACTAATTTGGCATTATACCTATGTACCTGGTATTATTTTACTATATTCATTTAAATATATAAGTTTTAACATCTATTCCATGTTTTGAACAATGAACAAAAGATATTCCATTCAATCTGTCTATAAATCCAAAATTCCTATAGTACATCCATGCTGTAGCTCAATGAACATACCCACAGTCACTTTGGTACTTATAGAAAGTGTAAATAGTAGATGTATAAAAATGTATTCGCTCTCCCAATATGATGAAATAATTTCATTAGTTACAGTTCACACAATCTTTTAATAAATTTAACTTGGTGATGAGGAATTTAATAAAGTTATAATGTTATTACAGTTAGGTACTTAATCTTTTAAAACTATATAATATGAATACTTTTAATAGTGCATAAAAATCTGTTATAAATCAAGCACTGATATAAGATGAAAAGATATTGATAAATCATGCAAAGAGTCCCGGCGATTGTGGATGACATGACCGAATTTGAATAACTTAGGATTTGACACAAAAATTATGTTTAGAAATTCAGTGAACATCATATTATTCAGTATATTGACTCATGTAAAATGACCTGGTTAAAGTGCAGTTATATCGTAGCAATAAAACTTTTCTGCATTGATTAAATGTCCCTGTATATTCAAGTCGTGAATAAAATATTGATATGTCAAATTTTAGGCCATCAATAACATTTAAAAACATAAGCAGTACCAACATATACACCAGCTGACCCGTCAAAGGGTTTTCTGCTTTACTCTTATCATTTAGAGGTATGCCAAATAGATGTTGGTTTATTCTCAGACCTACCCAATATGCACACAAAATTTTATTAAAATCGTTTCAGCTGTTTTGGAAGAGTATGGTAACTAACATTGTGACATTAGAATTTTATATATATCCAGAGATATATATGTATTACAATATCAGGCATTATTTGTATAATTATGTTTATATATGAAAAAGAATCATAGTTTTACACAAATATTTTTCTTATTAAATAGTAATGTGTCAGTCCCCTGGTATCTTTATATGAAATAAGTGTTTCATTAGTGTTCTTTAATATGAAAATGATAAATTATATCTAAACATTTTTCATGTCGTTTCAGCAAATGGAAAGGTTCAAAGTTGTTGAGAGAGAAACAAAGACAAAGGCATATTCAAAGGAAGGATTAGGGGCTGCTCAAAAACTTGACCCGGCGCAAAAGGAAAGAGAGGAGATGTCCTCGTGGCTCATATCCTCTATAGACGCACTTAATTTACAAGTGAGTTTTTAAATAAATGTGCACCGAAAGTGAATTATTATATATATCTTTTACTTAAATAATCAAGTTGTGTCCGTAGATGGCATGTAAACGTTATATAGAATTTTTCAGTAAAGGTGGGATGCATGCAAGGATCAATAGAAGTTAATTACAGCAATAAAATAGTAGAGAAAACTGGAACATCTGCTATAATTCCATGTATTTTTGTTCTATTTTTCATAATTTAGTTTTTTTATGTTACCATAAAAGAATCTACTATAAAAATATATTCGTTACATGCCTTCTAAAGTAGGTAATTTATATATTTTTCTGTCGCATAGATAAAGACATTTATATGAATGTTAACTAAATATTTTTGCCTGTAATAAACATGGTGTGAAAATAAAATAAAGCAGAGAAATAGTCAAAGCTGAAACCACCCCAGCTCCATGAAATTATCAGATTGTGATGCATGACGAAAACTTCAGGAGAACCCCTAGGACAATATATTATGGCATTTTATGCATATTAAAGTCGCATTATTGTTTCAGATTGATCTCTTCGAATCGGAAGTGGAGTCACTATTAGTGGGTAAGAAGAAACGACTGGACAAAGAGAAACAGGACCGCATGGAGGAATTAAAATTGAAACTCGAGAGGCATAGGTATCACATAAAGAAACTCGAAACGCTGCTAAGGATGCTTGACAACATGTCCGTTGAAGTGGAACAGGTGATTCTCAATTCTTTGTTTTTTTTAGATGTAGTTTACACACACACACAACACTAGAAGTGAAGTAAAGGCTTTTTGAAGTGATATTCTACTAGTTAGACTCAAAAGTTGCTTGGCATTGCAAATGGGCAGATATATGCTAATAGTAAATTTTAACGATAGCGTTGTTGTAGTATTTGTTTCATTGAAAAACTAATGCATATGTGTGTAATATGTGTTGTATTTAAACTTTAATGAGAAGAGTAGAATCTTTGAGAATGTTTTAAAAATAAGTTATTGCAAGTAGATATTTTCCATTAACTTAATTTCTTGTTATGTAATAGTGAGCGAAATAAACACATGTTTTTATATCTGTCACATTCATATAGTAGTCTGGTTAGTTACCAGGGGATGGATATCTGAGAGAAGCAAGTATTTTTATAGCTAGTTTTATTCTGCAGTATATAAGCCACATCATTACAATGAGTCCTCAAAATCTGTTCAATAGTTCTTTCTCATGAAAGCGTCTCAAACGTACGTGCATTTGTCCTTGCAATCCTTTGCAGATGCAATATTACTGGGATTTTCTTGTATTTTGATCACTGATTATCTGTTAATTATAAAATGACCACCTCTTTGGTACAATTTCGATTCAGTTTGAATAAGTTTGATTCTCATTTTTAAGAAAAACATATCCTTATATTAAGAATAAAGAGAAATATAAAATCTGAAGAATTCGTTTGTTTGTTTGCACATGATAATATCAGAAACTACTGGATCAATATCCAAATTTATCTCACCAATGGATTTTTGCTATTATTGTATGTATTATGGACGAATCCGGGTTTGGCTGCTAGTGTATAATATGTGTCCTAGACTTCACTAGCAAATACAATTTCTCTGTTTACCTTTCAATATTCAGCCTAGTAAAGTTTTAATATAACTATAATACTGAAAAAACAATTGTGGCGTGTGTTTGTCGCCTGTATATTCAAATGTCCGGGTTCGATTCCCGACAATATGAAAGTGTATTCAATAATCATAATCAGAATTTGTTTGCTGGATTTAAGTAAATACCTTTCCTTCATACCCCACTATGTTGTTCTCTCATTAGAATTAAATTTGCCATCTCTATTTACTCTTATACTCTACCCTTTCGATACTCATATATAGATATCAACTATAGTATATAGTTTTAATGTGTTATATAGCCTCCGTCTTGCTCAATCGATAGCTAGATTTACGTAAAGAAAAGAAATCTATAACGTTCCAGATAAAGAACATCAGAGAGGACGTCGAGTACTACATAATGTCGTCCCTCGAGCCCGGCTACGAGGAGAACGAGTACATATACGAGGACATCAACGGCCTGGACGAGATCGAGCTGAGTGGAGTCGGTGTACCATCATCGGCCACAACGGACAGTAACAATAGCAACGACTCACCCGGATCACCAACGAGCATGCTCTCAGGTATTTGCCTTGTTTTATTATGTAATTAGAAAGAAAAAGAAATGTTACTTGTAAGAATTTAATTTAACACCGTCTCTATTGTGAAGGGATATTACACGGTTTAAATTTTGTTGCTTTGCTCTATAGAGATTAGTAATATTTAAGGATTTTTATTCAAGCAAACATTAATTGCATATCTCTCTCATACATTACAAATATCCAAAGTATCTGAAAGTATTTATGTGTAAGAAATAACGGTGACAATTTTTTTTTTTCTCTTCTTTCATCATTACACCATGTAATTGACCAATTTGCAGGGACGAGTCCGCCCACGTCGCCGGCGCTGGACCTCCACAATCACACGTCAGACTCTGTCGACATCACGGACAAGAAAAAAAAGGACGACGTAAGTAAAGTGAGTACCGTACCCGCGCGCACACATTCACTACATTAACATCCGTAATCATCATTAACTTCAATTTTATACTTCGATTATAAAGTTGTAGTTATGTGGAGTATTGATTTTGGAATTCTTCTGTTGTTGTTTTTTTTTTTTATTATCTATGGTTAGTTTTAGGTTCTTTGGCGATAGAGTAAGGGTTAATTAGAAATAATTGATTTGGAATTATTGTTATAAATAGGCTTTTATAAATACGATCATAAGCCGTTTTAGAAATTATTAACGTTGAACATTTTAAATAGACTCATAAAATATATGATAGTTAAAATGTCTACAGAAAAAACATTAACAATTTATATAGAACCTAAAACTAACTCTATCCATTTAAAAAAGCTGTAGATATTTATTTTGTTCTTATTTTATGGTTTTTATTTTTATTTTAAATAACCATATATTTATCGAATACAGAGATGTTAACTTTAAATAAATAAAATATGATATTGTACAGAGAACCTAAAACTAATGAGTAAACGTCCGTGTTTCAGCCGGTCAAGCCGCTACCGCTCCGTGCGGTGTCGTGCGGCGCGGCCGCTAGTCCGGCTAACCTTACCGCGCTCAATCACTCCGCCACAAACAATAGGTCAGTCCCCGCGACACACTCACACCC
>NW_024045134.1:1630906-1639009 GCF_012273895.1 Zerene cesonia | reverse complement strand
CTCCGCCACAAACAATAGGTCAGTCCCCGCGACACACTCAAATTCACACTCACACTCACACTACCCTCGCTCACAGTCCACATTCTCACATAAATGTTTTTTTTTTATTACCCACCATAAACGCGTATCCTTCAAACTTCATGAATCCACCACATCATATCATAATATACTTCATTTTTCGTTACGAATATTGCTTTTCCATTATATGTAGATATTTTTCACAAATCTAAATTTAGTTGCAAGATTTTTACAAAATTGGCGCACACATATAAAATGTTTTGCATGCACACGTTGATGCATGGAACTTTTTTTTTAATTCAGCAATCGCCCAAAAAGCTCACGGATGCGTCCCGTACCGAAGGCTTAGCTTATACATCATTAGATGAACTAGCTTTTACAATTGCTTCGTAAAGTTGAAATTGATTTTTATTCTAGAAACTATATAATATATACATAAATTGATTTGTCTTTGCATTCGCGTCCGCAGTATAAACAACAGCACGGGCGCGTCGGGCACGTCGACGCCGATCAAACCGCCCGCGCCCAGCTCCCCCCACCAGCGGCCTAATAATACTGGTGAGTGTTTGTTTTTATGAAAAAGATTCAGAA
The DNA here is from genome assembly GCF_012273895.1 of Zerene cesonia. Classification (NCBI taxonomy): domain Eukaryota; kingdom Metazoa; phylum Arthropoda; class Insecta; order Lepidoptera; family Pieridae; genus Zerene; species Zerene cesonia. Next base: position 1,638,400 of record NW_024045134.1, on the reverse strand, counting down.
CTAGCGCTTCGCCCGTGGTACATATATAGCCTATGGCCTTCCTTTAATAAATGAACTATCTAACACTGAAAGAATTTTTCAAATCGGATCAATACTTCCTGAGATTAGTGCGTAATATAAACAACTAAAATAAACAAACAAACATACAAACTCTTCAGCTTTGTATTATTAGTATAGATTAAGAAAACGTATTTTTTTATTAATGGTGTAATTTTTAAGAATAATTATAATATGATGTGTAAAATTAAGCATGAAAAATTGCGTGCTATTAAAAAGACCGATACATGAAATATTACCGAAATCAGTTTTAATAATATATTTTATAATACATTAGACCTGAGTGTAATCTCGCTAAATTGAACTTCGTTAATATCCCTAATCAGTGAGAGCCCATATCGGATTCGTTTAACTGCACGCTACATTGTTTACAAAACAAATGTGCGTTATCACGAGTGAATGGGCTGAGAAGCATTCACGTATAGCAAGTTGGCGCGACGCCAAACATTTTACGAATCTCTGTCAAATTGGCGCGTATCCAAGCTCGATGAGACGACGATTCCGGCCAGCAGTCGCGTATCTGTATTCGGCGCGCGTTCTGTTCCATATGCAAAATTAAAAAAAAAAAGAAAAAAAAAACAAAAGTAAAATGCTTTCCCGCGCAAATGAAGAATAAATATGGACGATGGTAATTTGATGAGCGCATGTGTCGATTGTTTTGTGTGTGTGTGTGCTATATTGTGCCATTTTAATAATTGCGTCGTTTTAGTTTACGCGAAATTTCATTATGTAATTAATTTCATTGTTTTGATTTTAAATTCGCAATGTTCATCGTTAAACGTTATGTTGTGGATGAGTACGTATATAAGCAAGACGTTCGACGTAATGCATATGTAATGCGCCATCTAGTTTTGTTCTTCTGTCTGTTATTAGAAATTGGAAATAATCGATGGAATTAATTATATTTTATTGAATTACGTTTTAAATAAAATTGAGTTACATATTTGTGAAGTAATAATTACAATAAATTCTCCCGCCGCATCATTCGATATGTGTAATTGGAAAAATGTATTTATATGAAACTCGTTATTCGTCGGTGTTAGAAATCACAGGAAATACAATTGCTTTATAGGCATGAATAATTGCGTATCAAATCATAAAAGCATATTTGTTATGCGTTACTTATGTGTTATTTTAATTATGAACAGTTTCATTTATTTTTTGTATCGTTTTTATTTTATTATATTTTGTGTATAATAATATTATTAATTTTTATTCGATAATTGTTTTATTCGATAAAATGTTGTATTGGTAAGAGATTATCGTTTGATTTTTATATAAAAAAAATAATAATTAATGTTTACAAATTAAAAAATATATATAGATCTACGTAGGTATATATAATCAACTGGCATAAAATTATATATCTAATATTAAACTAGTTAATGGCGGTTATTTAGGAATTTCCCGTTTATTATTTTAGTGGGATATAAAAAATGATTAACAACCTTTCCGCCTCGGCTTCGCTCGCATATTCAATTGAAATTAACAAAGTAATTAGATGTTTCACCGCTATAAAAAGTATTCTATTATGCCACTCTGGCGGAAAATATTTACTAAATCGCTCTGAGACTCCGAAGAAAAGAAAATATATTTTCGCATCTGCAACATAAAGTCCAGAGCCTGCAGTGTTATAGTTTCTTTATTTAGTGAATTGTACCACAAAATTGCACAGATTGTGGAATCATATAGAGATTGCTCGTATTTGATCTTTATAACGAAGAGGTCACGCGAAAATATTACGTTAATGTTGCTTTTTTTTTCTTCATTGAACCATCAATTTCAATCATAATCACCTAAATCCCTACGCGCAACAAACAATAAATTTTGTCATATCATCAATATGTACATGTAAAAATTTAAAGATTGATTTAAATTGGTGTTGTATTATTGCAGAAGTGTTGGAAAATGGTCCAGTGTCGAATACGCCAGTGCACACGGCGACACACCTGCCGCCGCCCACGCTACCCGCCCCTGTAAGTTTACGTGTATGCAAATGTAAGGTCGATTGATGCAATATTTATTTGATTATAGAATACTTGATTCTTTTTTGGTCATTTTGTCAAATTAATGATATGTATCTTTTTATCTCTGAATTACACATCACAGTTTCTCTATTTATTGTGGTTTTAAGTAATTTTTTTTTTCTGAAAATATCAATGCTGTATTCCTTTGTTGAACAGTTCACAGAGTTATATGCAAGAAGTGATAACTAACCATTCTTGCTATAAACAATATAAATAATATCATTGAGAAATTGAATAAATTTTCTTTGAATTTGTATAGTTTTTGAACGCAATAATTCCACTCTGCAGACGTCAAAAAGTTCGTCCGCGACGACGTTATCGAGCGCGATCGCGAACCCCAACCCCAACCAGAACGCGAGCACGAACCCGAGCGTGAACGCGAGCGTGAACGCGAACGCGAACGCGAGCGCGAACACGAGCCTGAACACGAGCGTGAGCGTGAGCCTGAACGCGAGCGCGCGGAGCGTGACGCCGTCACCGCCGTCGCCGCTCGCGGTCAACGGGCCCGTGCACAATGCGCACCACACGCCGCAGCACATGTTGAACTTGAACAAGTGAGTTCTTGTTGCGTGCTGTACCGCCCAGAGAAACACGCTGTGTTTGTAGTGGTGCAAACGGTAACCGTATCTGGTGGAAAAAAGGGAATATTATATCATAGACTTGTAAAATATTAACACCAATTTCGATCTCTAAATAAGTGATGCGCCAAATGCCATGTAAATATATTTATTGTTGTATCTTGATTTGTGGATAATATCGTGATGATATTAAAACATATAATTCAATTTCATGTAAATAACATTTCGTTTACTTAAAACTCTTCAACACAAAACCGACCGGTTTTTATCCGAAAAATGTGGTCAATAGTGAAATGTTTATATACGTTACAGCGGCAGAGTGAGCGAGCCGCCGAGCACGCCGGCGCCGAGCGCGGCGGGCGGCGCGGGCGCGGGCGCGGCGGGAGCGGGCGCGGGGGGCGCGGCGGGCGCGGGCGCGGGGGCGGGGGCGGGCGGCCCCGAGCGGCCCACCACCGCGTCGCTCAAGAGCATGGCGCAGGAAGCCGTGCACCGCGCGGGGCTCGACGCGCACCACACGCAGGTGCGCCGCGCCGGGATGTTCTCGAACGTTCTAGAACGTTTTTGTATTGTGCGCGAACGTTCTAGAACGTTATAGAACATGGTCAACGTTGAGTGAAACTATGCAGTTATGTTTTAAGAATCCTGATTTGATTTGATATATGTACAGTGATATTCTGGAATGTTCCAGTGCTATTCATATTTAACGAAAATTGTAGATCATGTAATTAAATTATTTTATCGTTTTAACTGAATGCAGTTATTTTTTCGCAACTTTCTAAATAAAAATGCATTATAATTATGTAGGTATACAGTGATATTCTGCAATGTTTTAACTTGACACTCTTTTATATGTATCATTAAATTTTTTGCTATTTCTAAATTAATACGTGTTTCATACTGATCTGCATCAATTGGTCTCAACACGCATATTTTTGCATATAAAACTCACTAGTAGAGTAGTAGAATCTGACTAAATTCACATTACATTAAATACTATACTTATATATAATAAGTAATATTTATATAAACTGCATTTTATAAAACACCTTTATGACCTAACATAGCTTGACTTGAGTAATAATTCAAGTTTTTCAAAAATATGTACTATGATATTATTCAATTGATATTTTAAAAGCAACAAAATCAGCACTGATAAGCATAAATAAACAATTGCAGAACACAAGACGAGGAGTCCCCCTCTCTCAGGCGCACATCCCACCGTTATTAGGAGTCGCGCCGCTGGGGCCCTTGCCGCTTAACTCGGTACGTGTATGTATTCTGTTGTGGCTATATATTTCTTTTTTTTCTTACTTTTAAGTAGTATAAATAAGTTGAACATAGTCCGATTGTGTTTGCTTGTAAAAGTTACGTTTTAATGTTTTAGGAAATTGCTAATGCACTAGATTTGTTTGTTTAATTTTTTTCGGCTATGGCATCAAACATCCCATAGCTGAGCTTGCTCCTAGCTTTAATTAATTTTTAACCTGTTTTAATATTCCTGACAATAAATAAGTAAAAAAAACAAACAACAACTTTTACATTATTTCATCCGTCCAACTAGATTTTTTTTTTTAACCGACCAAGAATATTCAATGTCGTTTAGAGTTTACAGCTGCAATGTAAACGCTATGTCACTCCCGCAGGAACACCAAGTGCAGTTCCAGATGATGGAGGCGGCGTTCTACCACATGCCGCATCCGTCGGACTCGGAGCGAACGCGGGTATACCTGCCCAGGAATATTTGTCAGACACCCGCATATTACAATCAGGTAAACAACTGAGATTGGGTAGTATAAATTGTTATTAGTGGGTTTGATGTTACGGTTCGTTACGTTACGCGTTACGGCGCCAGTTAGTTAAGTTATCACTTCTGTTGGATTTTACGATTCACATTACACATCCACAGTAATGTTTTAAATTGCTTCAGGAACAGGAAATTTCTCTTTAATTGTGTATACACTAATTATGTGTTAAATCACTTATGAATGTTTGAAACTTGATAAAACTTTCTATCTAGACTAAATACGTAATAAGGCTTATTGATCAGGTCCCTAATAAAATTATTATATTACCTCAATGTTATTTCTTGAATAAACATAATTTAATAGAAATGTGTTTGCCTGATTCTTATTAAATAAAAAAAATGTTTCTAAACTATCAATAAACAACTTAAAGTACACGCAACTCACGAGAACCCGCTACAAAATTGCAGGTGCTGTTACCCCATTCGGACACCGTGGAGTTCTTCCAGCGGCTGTCCACGGAGACGTTGTTCTTCGTGTTCTACTACATGGAGGGCACGAAGGCGCAGTACCTCGCCGCGAAGGCGCTCAAGAAGCAGAGCTGGAGGTTCCACACCAAGTACATGATGTGGTTCCAGAGGCACGAGGAGCCCAAGGTCATCAATGAGGAGTATGAGCAGGTGGGATTGGGTTGTATAATGTGTTGTGTAGAAGTATGGTTGGCAGTTTACATTTTAAGTCTTTCATATGTATTACTAGCTGCGCCCCGCGGTTTCACCCGCGTAAGTCCGTATCCCGTAGGAATATCGGGTAAAAAAGTTGCCTATATGTTATACCAGTTGTCAAGCTGTCTACGTACCAAATTTCATTGCAATCTGTTCAGTAGTTCTTGCGTGAAAGAGCAACAAACACACACATTTTTACAAACTTTCGCATTTATAATATTAGTAGGATTAGTAGGATTTTGACAAGGAATCTCTATTTTGGTCTTGGTTCTAATTAAATAATATTATTAATTAAACAATAGCATTTTTTTTATCTTTTAATAACATGTAAAAAGGATCATTTCGAGTTTCGCTTCAAAGAATCTTTCGCTTTAAAGAGGTCATATATATGCGGCACCAACCATTGGTGCCTCCTTCCACCCCCACTCGCGCTGATCTGACCAGCAGGCGGCACCTGTTGCAGGGCACGTACATATACTTCGACTACGAGAAGTGGGGCCAGCGCAAGAAGGAGGGCTTCACGTTCGAGTACAAGTACTTAGAAGACCGCGACCTGAACTGAACCCAGCGCCGCCCCTCCGCCCGCGGCTGTGACTCAGTGAACGAACAAAGTGTTTAGTGTAGTGACAGTGTATTCGAGCAATATCAAATGAAGCCAATATCGACCAAGGTTGCCTTGTACCGATCCTCGTGTCATTCCATTGTAAGTATTAACCGTTCCCGCTTGTTTCTGTGATGCAACCGAGGCGTTCGAATTTTTATTTGTATGTAGAAAGAAAGTACGCAGATTAATTTATTCCGTTGGATGTGTTACGATTTGTGTGGCGCCTCGTTGTCGTTCGTGTCTTTTGTAAAATAATATTTTTTTCGCTCTTCTGGCAGTTTGTTATATTGTACAGTAGAGTAACGAATTTGTAAGCGATCGAAATTGTGAATCATTATGATGAGACTCAATAAGTATAATAAAACATGTGATATCGGTTTAGGGCCCTCAGCGCACTTGGAAATTATGGTTTTTTCAATTCAATCGGACGTAGATATATGTCGGGATGTATATTATATTAATCATGCTTTACTGAATCTCATTTACTTGTAAAACATTTATCAGTCACATAATTTACATTGTTATTGTTTACAAAAAATTCTCATAGTGTAAACAATCAATAAAGTAAGCGAGCCTCTATTGAGATGTTGAATGAACGAATACCTCTGCTAAAGCAATACTTAATATAGTATAAAGCATAAGTCCAATGAATTTTTACGCTAGTCATGGTTCAGTGCAGCAGTGATTTTGCCGTTGGTTTGGGATCTATTAAGTAAATTGTTATTGAATTATTGTAACATGATGTTGATTACGAACTTGTCAATATGCTGTCGATTGTGCTATTAGAAGTGTGCGTGAAGACAGTATAAAAACTTGGCAACTTTAGGTAATTTAATTAGGTCCAACGCGTCATACTCACAAATGTTTTTAATGGTTATCGAAAAACGACCGAGCCTCGATATTTTTGTAATTATTAGATCCAACCTCAACGGTGAGAATCACAATGAAATTGAAAAGATTCAATCTGAGAGCGCTTTGGGCATTTGTTTTTAAAGTTTATATAGAGACTGGTTTAGTTTGAAATTATTAAAGTGCTTGTTTGTTTTACCACAAAGTATTCGTCGATACGAGCCTGGCAATTGTTTATACGCAATGGGAGTGTGATTGGCGAAGAAATTACGAAAATTTATTTTAAGTTTAGGCCAAATTTTCATTTCATTTGTATAAAGGATGTGAAAATTGACCGTGGAACATTTTTGTAATGGAGTTTATGTTATATATATATTAACTCTTAAGGTTACGACGTAATTATATACACAAATGTGAAAAGCTCAAATATATTTTCCCAAAGCGACTAAATTATGTGTGTAATTTGATAAATTTTACATTTGCTGGGGATGAGACATCTATATATAATTATTTAAATGATATAAACGACGCCACTGAGGCTTTAATTATAGCATGGGCCAAAGGTAACACAATAAATTATTATACTAATATCTGCATATCACAATGTACTTAACGGCAATCCTTACACCTTCGTTGTTACAGCATATTCTATCGTTATCATTCAATGCGGAATGGACACGAAATGCTTTCGGAAATAGAATGCGCTCGCAATGTGCCTAAATTATTTCTACAAAGAGAAAAGATATTCTATACTCAGTTATGTTTATTAAATGTTTATTCGAAAAATTTTTAAATCGTATTTGTGGTAATTCAAAGAGCACTCGTAGCTAAGAATCGAATATGTCGTCGCACGCCCCCGCGCCGCGCTGCGTCTGCGCATCCGAGCCGAGGGTATCGATCAGATCACTGCCA